>NC_092817.1:97186740-97376740 GCF_023375885.2 Dermacentor andersoni | reverse complement strand
AGAAATATAAGGAAGACGACAAAAAAAGTGAGAGGTGACATCTTTAGAAGTTCAAGAGGAGGAGGAGTCACAAGAAGCAATTCCGGCGGCCGCATGGTGATCACGATTCTTGGTGCTGTTGTGCAAAAGAGAAAGAAGGAGCTTCCTGGCATTCTGAATCAAAGGAGAATTTCATTTGGCAGATGATACAAATTTCTGAGCAATGACTATGGGAACTGTGGGAACAGAGCGCAACATATTAGACATCGCACAAGGATGCCTTCAGCTTCGAAATTTAAGGGCTATATTAAAAAAATAAAGCATCCTAATTTTATAGAATAATACCCAGTATTTATGCATTTATTTATTTATTTATTTAGTTAGTTATTTATTATCAATACTTTTGCCGAAGAAAGGGACAAGGAGTGCCGAAAAAAGTAATCGGCCACGCTTGTCTCGTGTTCCCCTCTTTAGAGTCCCCTTAAGGCGAAACTTTAGGATAAAGGAGGCCTCGGACGACACCAAAAAAGTCGGGAGCAAAGATACAAGAACAAGAATGAAGCATAGGAGGAAGAGAAAGCGATAAACATTGAGCGAAGACGAGACTTCAATCTCGTAGCGATGACGCGCTCTTATCGGCGGTATTTCCCCTCGAGGCGCCCATCTATAGGGGTGCCGGCGAAACGCGAAGCTCCCGGTCGACGACTGGGACACAACAAAGAGGGGACAAAGAGACGGAGATTGGTTCAGACGGGCCGGGACGCGGTGTTCCGTGTCGTTAAAACGGTGCACCGTTCGTAGAAGCCACAGCGTATGCGTCCGCTAATGGGGGATATGTCTCGCTTGCACACGTATTAAGCTCTGCGGTACGACCGTACTTCGAAAATAATCGAGTTCCACAGCAATTTCTCAAGGTGCGCAGTCGGAAGCAAATTAGATACGGGAACATTGCTTCGCCGCTGAGAAACATTTGCGTCCGCACAGACAGTTAAGCAGACCTCTCTCTGTTGGACATTCGAATAAGAGTTCTCATATATTATTACAAATGGAAAGATTGACTCAACCAATGAGTTGGTTATACTGCATAGCTATATATGCACAGTGGTGGAGAAGTATATAGTGTAGAAAGCCGGGTTGGAACACAAGACAGAAAAACAAAATTGTACGTAGACTATCCTCAGTGAGCTATCTGACTGATGTGTAAGCATTTCGTAGTAACGACGTGGTGTTGAGCGATCCTGCGCTGGCGTGTTTGGTATCATTGCGAGAACGACCGCGAACGAATCGTGAAACGGAAAAGCACGGTTTCAACGCCGAAGTGTTAAGTGCGACCTGCACGAGACGACGCAGGAGAAGCAAGTAGAAGCAATGGCCACTCGTGTTAAAGAGAGCCCGCAGTCAATGTGGACGTGAGGTGAAATGACGAGGGAAATGTAGGAGACGAAGGAAATGTATGCAGCTTTCCCGGAAACGTCGGTATCGGGCGTCGTCGGCACGGCGTCTTTCCTCTTGTTTGTTACGTTCGGCAGCGTGTTGGTTTAGTTTCCCCGCTCTGCGCACTGTCGTGCATTTGTTTCGGGCGTAATCTGTATTCACGCTGATAACTCTGTTATCCTGCGTTTTCGTTCTTCTTGACTAAGCGGCTGCGGTCGTCTTGGCGCCATTACGGTAAATGCGACAGCCCTGCGGCGATACCAACTGCTGCGGAAGGCGGTGCAACGTGAATTGATGAAGCGAGCAAACCACTGCAGGAGGCGGCGCCAGGTGCGCTGATGACGTTCCGATCCGAAGCCACGGTGTCTCCACAGTTCTGGCGCCTGCCTGATTGTATACACGTCACGTGGTCACAGAGACGTGCTTGTGCCACTGCGCGCGCGATATTCGTCGCGTTCTTCCACAGCTGACTGGCACAGCTGGACGGACAGTTTTCTCGACGGGTAACCATAGAAATGCTTACGCATTTAAACCTTCAACGTACAAATAAGATATGAATCATTGCAGTGAGAAGTTCTTTACACGTTCGTTT
Source organism: Dermacentor andersoni (assembly GCF_023375885.2). Lineage (NCBI taxonomy): Eukaryota > Metazoa > Arthropoda > Arachnida > Ixodida > Ixodidae > Dermacentor > Dermacentor andersoni. The sequence continues at coordinate 97,374,735 of NC_092817.1, read as the reverse complement.
ATCGCAGGCCCACATGTTGCCGCCTTTCACTTCTGTTGTTTGAACGTTAGCAAGCCTTCATGCATACCACGCTCAGGAACAGGGCATGCGTCTGAACGCTCCCTGTTCTATAAGTCTCGTGATGACGATTCTACGGTGAGGGGAATAACAGAGTACAGAATAACATAAGTAACAGAGCGGACTTAAAGCGGCATACCAAAGATGTTTATGGAAGCAGCATCGCTGGCGCAGACATCTTGAGAGGTTGTGTTGAACCAAAGTATGCATCGTAACTTTTATCGAAATGAGTACATATGCTCGACAGTCAACTCACAGATTTCCCGGAAAGCAGAAACGCAATAACCAGGAAGTTATTTTCGGCCTCTTTTTTTTTTCTTCTTCATGGAAGAGATAAACGCTTCTAAAAGGTTATAGTTGAATACACCGCCGCATGGCGTCGCCATTAGCGCCGCACTTTCAATCTAAGTTTCGAAGCTGTCTAATTAGCTGTCTACGTAGACTGCCTTAATAGAACACACGCGTAATCGTCAGTAGGTCTACATTTACACTAAAGGCCAATTCGATTCACTTTGCAAACCAGTTCGTTGCCATTCAGCAACAGTTCCCTGCTCGTGTCAAGCCCGGCCGGCCTCTCGCCTTACACGAGTACTTCGCCACCTGTCCCGCAAGTACAGGGAATGTTGCGAGTTCTCATTGTTCACGAAGCCTGCACCACACGAAGCGAGTAGCGACATGCTGACGACGGCGACGCCACGATGCCCTCGGGAAAACGAACAGCGAGGCGAATCACTTCCTGAGATAGTTTCAGAAAGTGCAGGCGAATCGCAAGGACCTTAACAGGCTCTCTAAACAGCATAGCTCCGGGAAACACGCAGTGAGCAGGGTCAAAGCAGCCCAAGGTTGAGTTTCATGCTCTCAGATTGGGCCATAATAGCCCAACAATTGGCAGTGACTTATAGTGTTACTCGGGTCCATATAAACGGTTCGCATTTAACGGCAGCTTACTTGCTGGTGCGCGTGCTCGGTCGGTTGATGACAGACAGCGACGAGTTAGGCAAAGCGTCACCGCACGAGCTAGAGCTCCTTCAGGCGCGCTCTTTATGAAATGTATTGCAGTTTACTCCAGTTAATTCGGCCGTTAATTGCAGTACGTCACGATTTGGTTGAATTATCCAAAAGGTCAAGTATTCAAGTATTTTTTTATGTCGAAAGACCGAGTGTTCTGAGGCGCCAGACTCGCCCAGCAGTATGAGTTATATGTATTCAAATCTTTTTTTCGAGATCGAGAGAACCTGAATAATTTATTTCTTGACGTCGATGAACAACGCCATGTTTAACGAACGAAGAAGAGTGCTGAATATTGGGGCGTGGCACGACAAGTGGGAAAGAATGGCTTCATGAGCGGAAGGAGCGTCAACCACTAAAATAAAAATTAAAAATATGAATAAAACAGCTTCACGCTCAGGCAAGAAGTAGCGCCGGCTGCTGAATTTGCTCTCTTAGTCTGTTTAAGATATTAGTAGCCGCCGTGCGCATGAGAGGGAGCCAGTGGCGGTCAAATTAACCGGTCAGCGTTTGAGATAACCAAGAGGCGTTTAGAGTATTGGTGAAAAAAAAAAGAACAGGGAAGAGATTGATATGATCGCATCCGCTACAGGGATAAGTAGCGGTACAAAGCAGATAATGGGATGTAGAGGAAGAGAAGAAAGATGCATAAAAGAAATGCTAGAATGAAAAGCATGCATAGCATACCTAATTAACGTATGCATGCTCCGTGACGATTTGTTACCGCCCCCTTTCACGGGGGATGGCAATAAATAATCATCATAAAAATTAACCGAGGAGGCGTTCTTGCGCGTTCACAATATGCAAGTTTTCCTTCCATAGCAATGCGTGGTTTCTTGCCGGGATTTCCCAGTGCTTTCGAATTAAGCGAAAATACGAATGAACCGAGATTGAATTAACAGGTGTCGACCACACCAGCGTAATTTTGGTGCTGTGTCACCACGCAGATCTAGTTAAATGAAGTACGGTCGAGGGCTGAAAGGGTGGTGTTCCATGTGACTGTATGCTCAGGTTGTTAATCACACGGCACGAAATCTTTCTCATCTGTGATGACTGCGTGGGCATTATAGCGCAAAGCAGACGCCTCACCGTCAGTTGGTAAAAACTCGCCAACATCGCCACAGAATATAATCAAACTCATTTATTAGAAATTCGCAAGGCGGATGTACAATAATAGAAGGAAATGTTGGAATACACGTGTAAGTGGCACGAATCGACAAAGGTGTACTTTCGCGCAACTTTCACACACACGCCCGCACACACACAAAAAAATGCCGACTTTCTTTTGTGTATTTATGTACGAAATCTGTATGCAATTTTTTAACATTGGTTGCATTTGCAAATCTGACGCGTGTCCGCATGCTTTCTCCTCGCTCGTCGACATCTTTTTGCACGAGTAACCTGTTTACTATGGCCATGCATCAATCGTCTAGCTAGGGCCAGCCTGGACAATATGCAAATCCATATAAGTTGGAAATTCGTGGGCGTAGTGTTGTTATAATCTATATATGGTCATAACATGTCCGTAGGTTATGAACATGCAAATATAGTTAGTAAAACGCTGTCAATATATTAACGGCCACGTCTAGAGATAGCCAATGGAGCCTTTTAAAATGTATTTTAGGACATTTTAGAAAATTTGAAAGCAATTTTAAATGACATTGCAAGAATACAGATCACGCAGCCTATCGGCAGTACGAATCTATATGTTAATAACGGCTATACGCCCTGACACCCGCTGCAGCTACGGCAACACTGCACGCTTTTTTCCTTGTGAGAGCATATATCCGACTTTATATATACGAACTTGACCGCTCCGAATAAGAAATGAGACAGGGATAGAAAAAAAGATAAGTAACGGGTAGCGGGTAATGGAAGAGAAAGCGGAGCAGCGCGGGGACGAGAATGAAACCAAGGAGTTGGCTGCATGCAGTATAAGGGCGACACTCGGAGAGAGAAGAAGACGGCTCTTTTATGCGTGGTCCACAAACAAATGCGACGCGGCATATAGCGTGTCCGCGATAAATATCGTCCGCCCGGAGGAGGCATGCATTCGTCAGCGATGCAATCTCGCCGCGATGGTAGCGCGACGGCGGCTGGAAGACGCTGGGTGCGTCGCGCTTCTCTCTTTTTTTGGTTGGTTTGTTTAAAGAAAATGAAAAACGCCGAAAATAGGGAACGCGCGGCCGCGGACAACGGCGCAACTGGCTGTCCGGCGGAAATAGCGGTCGCTCTGGGGTGGGAGTATGGCGGGATGAATTTTGATCTCGAGCCACTTTGTGTGCCGCTCTTCCGAGACAGAAAGGAACCGCGGGAGGAGAGAGAGGAGGGTCGGGAGGAAAGGGAGTAAAAGATGGAAGGACCTGGCAGCGACGGGAGAAAGCTTTTCTTTATTTAATTCTTTTTTTTTTTGCGGGAGAGATTTAAAGAAAGAGAGGATGGCGGCGGTAGTCGAAGAGCGCGAGATTTATGTTGATCGTCATGGAGCGATGAACGAGCGGCCACGCAGAGGGAGGACCCACGTGCCGAGCTGCAGGCGGCCGTCTATTTTCTCGGGCGCCAATGGAAACCTCCCTTCGCGTTTCGCGGTTGGATCCGTACAGCGGAGGCCATACGGGGATACATCTAGTTGGTTGTCGTGGTTGTTGTTGGATCGTTTATTACGTGCGCGACTCAACAAGCAAGCATGAAAAAAAGGACCACCCACAGGGAGCCGTTCCATCAGGGTGGGGGAAAAATAGGACGGAGAGTCTTAACACACACTTCGATATATATAGAACGCATGGCCGGCTATGCCGGCATGACTGAAGATTGACGAGAATGTTACGATAGCCTCTGTTTGTGTTGGTGCCTCTTTTTTTTTTAATTTGAACATATTTTGCTAAAACGGTCTTTGAGTAGCGCTATTACGTCTCTCCTTGGTGATTAAGTTGATGGACGGGAACATTACAGCTAGAACTTAGCTACACTCGCAAGGGTGCAAAACTCACTGTTGAGCTGCTCAGGGCAGGTATATTGATTGCGCGTTTGAAGTGCGTCGACTACTCAAGGCGCGTCCACGTACACAGCTGCGATCATGCACGAGACCGCTCGTCTAGCGTTCACCCTGCAATAGCCTTCACCAAAATTGCGGCGAAATACCCCAGTGCACTTCCTTTTCTTTCTTTCTTTTTCTTTTTCTGCAATAAACTGACACTATATGCGTTGCTGGACAAATAAAATGCCAAAATCAGTAAGCCCCTTGATAGTCAAACGGCGCACAATGTTCTGGAGGTCACATTATCAGATTACCGGGTTCCTTTCGTTGCCCGACTGTGTACAACATTTGCAAACAGCTACTCGCACCTTGCACGAGACAACGAGAATCGAGACGTATTCGTTCGTGTCCGACACATGGGCATACCACGGAGTCGATCGCGTTCCGAGGGCCCGGTCGTAAACCGGATATCACATATCGGTTTTCAAGTGGTGGAGATAGGTAGGTAGGATTAAATGGAGTCTAACTAGGAAGGTTAACAGGCAGTACGCCTCCGGCCACTCCATTTGAATTTTTCTGGCAAAATTAACTTGCTTTCAAAAGCGAATACAAGAAAAAGAAAGAAAAGGAAGAGAATGAAAAAGGACACCATTGCACACGCATGCACTAACGCAGAGAAGATGGGAAAAAAATGTATGCAGCATCAACAACGAACCAAAGTCACTGCGTAAAATCGTCCCTGTAGTATATCGAGCTCACGTCCATATACTTATTAAATGAGTTTTACACTGCACCGAGATCTGTACTTTCGAGGACACTTATTGAGCAATGTCCAAATATCGTCCCAACCGACAGTAAATGATTGACAAGAGCTCGAAGCCTGAAGCGTAGCTGTTGCTCTGGTTGGGTGTAAGGGGCTGCGAGAAGCAACAGGTGAGCTATGTGCTCGCCCGCCACTCCTCAATTACACGACGCGGACCTTACCGTGAATTTTAAAGGGGACGTGCTTTGCGTAAGTCAGAGAGAGAGGTGAAAGTGTTGAAACAAGTTTTCCGCGCTTCGCGGTTATTTTCACAGTGACGGTTACTGTAGTGTTGGGCGCTAAGTATAATACACAGCGCTGCACGTATATGCTGACGAAGTTCTGTTGGAGAAGCATTCTCACGGAGAGCAATCTTTGCCAACACTGTGCGGGGCAGGATTCAGAGTCCCAACGCTTCAATTGGGCAATAAGGTATATGCCGCGTAGTGAACAACCCCAGCTTGAAGTTAGTAAAGTAGGTTTCTTTAAACTTATCCGAAGAATCATTGCTCGATCGTTTACTCATTCCGCCCCCATGCGGACACGCCCACAGACCAACCGCAAACTCGCAGAACGGCATGGGCAAGTTAAGCTTTCTTCATTCAACTGACACGCCTCGAATTTATCAAACTTTTTCCAGCCTTTCGTCGTGATCTTCGAAAACCCTACGGAATTGTACCAGCTATTATTACATTATACATTATAAAAATAACCACCGCACGGTGCTCCGCATTTCGAATAGTCATGGAGGGCAAGTGCTCCCGTGTACTTCAACCAGCACGGCTCGTAGGACGACGTTCGCAACTCATCCGCCCTGTAGTCCAAACTGCCAACAACTTGGCACGTACTTTGAGACGAATTTTTTTCAGCCGGGGCCTATAGCTTCGGCGAGCCTATATTATGGCGTCCGATTGACCATGCCGTATATCGCGGTCGATATTGTTTTCCCCTCGAAAGAAAAATACTCCGTGCTATACCAATACAGACCCGGGTAACAGTGCTGGCACCGCTCTGTGCAAAGTAAACACGCCTTTTATACAGCCGGGCAACGCCCATGCCGAACACACCAGCCCGGAACGCGTTTCCACGCTATTTTCCGCGTGTTGCATCGGAGGCGCGATCGACGATCGGCCCGGCGTTGGTGTTGCAGAAGCTCGCTCGCACTGCGGAAACATGCACGGGGAGTCCTGCGCAGTCGGTCCATTGTTCTTCGTCTCCCGCTACACACTTGGCGCTTGCCTGAGCGGCGGGCCGTAATAGACTGCGGCCGCATCTTCGACGCAGAGGGGCGCCACTCCTTACGCACACACACACACACGCGAATGCGCGCGTGCCGGTCCATTTGGCTCCCTCGCGGTACAGGGTGGGGGGAGGGGGGGGGGGGGGCGCCACGCTGGTACACCGCTGCGTGGCCGACAAGGGGCTCGCCTCGTTCACTCGTCCGCTCCTCCTTCGTTGCCCTTCCGAGCGCTGCTCCTGGAGCGCTATTCGTCACGGCAACGGAAAACAAGGCGTGACAGCTGCATGGGAAGCATCCATCGGCCGCCCGATGGCGCCCGTTCTCCCCAAACTCGGCTGTTCTTCCGACCTATATACGTTGACGAAGGACTCGTGGCCCCCCGTCCTTGCAACGAGATTTTTTTGTTTCGCTCTTCGCTCCGCTGTCTTGTTTGAGTGTGCGTGTGAGAGGATTGCATGTATACACGTCTGTGCTTTGTGGTCAACCTTCTGGCTACCTGTAGCGCTTAAACAGGGGCACCGCTCTGTTGGCACCACACTCTGTAAAATAGACACGCCTTTTATACAGCCGGGCAACGCCCACGCCGAAAAAACCAGCCCGGTGTGTTAATACTGATTTAGTGTCGCACAACGGCCTAGAATGTGCGAGAAAAAAAAAAAGAAACTACATGGATGTAAAGAAAGAAAGGTACCTCTACTGTCGGCTGTCAGTATTCGTCGTTATTGTATTCTTGAGGAGAAGGACAACTGTAGCCAGCTCTCTAGGCAGCGGCAGTAGAATGCAGAACACAAATGTACATACACGTTGTAAGAGTTTGTCAGCGGAGAGACCAAGCCCGCGGGTTCGTTTGCGGTAATAGCAGTCGTGTTTTAATGTATGGCCAAAACGCGCGAGCGCATTTTGTACTGAGATATATGATTTAAGAACATCGAACTGTACGGGCTCAAAATTAATCCGGAGGACTCTGCAGTGCGTTGCCTGCTGACTTCGCAGGTAACAACTCTCCAACTTGATAACAACCTTATGCTCAAGATAAGGTAAGGAACGAGTTAAATAATCGGCTTTAGCTTACGATGTTGGTTCACAAGCTCTATAAAGAAGATGTACAGGGTTCCTGATGGGCTATTTACAGATATTTTGAACTCAATGAAGGGGAAGCGGCATTGGAGAATTGAGAAGGAAAGAAGAGCGACATATAGTGCGTAAATTATTGCCTACTTAAATATACATGTACAAGAAGGCTTGTATAAAGGTTGCGGTGGCGCCTAAACACGAATCTCTTAAGACGATACCTAGCGTATTATTACGTGAACATTCACATTGTCTCTCGCAGCGCTGCTTCTGTAAAATATTTGCTAGAGAACAGTCTTTTATTGTGGCTCACATGAAGATTCATGACAACTACCTGCAGTCAGGGATTAGGAAAACAAAAATGCAATTACCGAAGAGAGAGCAGGTTAATCAAGGATTTGAGCGTTGTCGTATGAACGTCAAAAAGTAGAAAGCAAAAAAAAAAAGTGTAACGAACGAATAAGTAGGAGCAAAAAGAAGAGAAAAGATAGCGCGTGACTTGAACATCATTCTTTGCCGAATCAGGACCATTCGCTCCGTCCTCCTCCTATGGTGGCAGGCGAACTAGCTCAGTAAAATTGCATGTTAAGTCCTTTTTTTTAATATTCTTTCAGTTTTTTTACAGAGAACGGCTTGGCTTTATTTACTTGGGTGCTGGTGGTTTATTCCCGTCTCGTGCACGGTAGCGTATACGGCCGCCACTGTCAATCACTGCCTCGTGAGTGTTATCTACCACATATATATATATATTTAAATCCTATTGAATCACCAAGTGAGAAACAGTAGCCGTCACCAGTAAACGGGCACAGCTCCTCCATGTATAGGTATTTCAATTTTAAAAACAATCTGCCTCGTGGGACAGAAGATAGCCTTGTTTAGCACATCTTTGCAGATACGCTACCCAGTTGCGTATCAAAGGTCCGCGCGCGTTAGAACCAAACCGGAACGTTCAGTATGATTTGCGCACGCACGTATATCGTACTCAAGTGCTGGCTGCGCACTCTCTTGTAGAGCGCTCTCGCGAGATCGTGTTGCCGGCGAGAGTATCAGAGTGTTCCCCAAAAAGGCATTAGTGTCCGTAGTTTTGTCCAGCTTTTGCAACGCTGCGCGATATGACGCTGAGGAAGACGCTTAATCAAGACCAAAATTTGCCGGGAGTTGTCACATCGCGATGCACAAGGAACGCGCAACTAAACGCGGTTTAACGAACATCTTACTTGCTTTACACAGCACCCTTAAACAATTTAAATAAAGGGAAAAGGAAAATAACTGATAAGTGTCCTGTTCGATTATTGCAGAGCGGGCGCGCCCCCACACGCAATAGAAAATTGCAAAGCTTTAAATCGAGTCATTGTTTACGAATTTTTTTTTTGTACAACTTGAATGTCTATAGCCTCTCTTAAAAGGGTTGCGACCGGTGTCCCAGTACTTTCTCCACAAATAAGCACCCCGTACCTTGTCGTTGTCGGCCCGTCGTTAGGGCCGCGATGCAGCACATGAAACGGATGATCGTAAAACGTGAACGCCACCCTCAATGATGATCTTTTCCAGCTGGGATGTCTGTGAAAATGCACTGCTCTTTCTCTACAAAAAAAAAAAAGAAAGAAAGAAAGAAAGTCCGCCCGAAATGGAGCTCGACTTACGCCAACGCAGCCCAACGCAATCTGTCTGCGAAGGATTATTGCGTAAAAAGTGAAACGCGCATGCAAAACGGTGCACTGCAGGATTGTCTCAATGCACTAAATTAACCGATGCACGGGTCGTTGTTGGCCTATAAAGTTTTGTAGTTGCTTGCTCCTACGGCATCAGCCACGACTTGACAGTGTTCTAAGTAGAACTCCGTTAGCTCACCACTCGTGCCATGCGTTTATAGTTTCGGAACTTTAGGTGGAGCGGCGTTTAGGACTTGCCACCATACTGTGCGCATGCGCACAGTCGTGCATGCGTGCGGTTTTTTTTTTTATCAATTCGCAATGACAAACAAGCAAAACAAGCAAACAAACAAACACGCAAAGAAGGAAACAAAATAAATGTTTCCCTGACTTAGCCCAACCATGCCGGAAGCGCCTAGCCTCTTGGCGTATCATGCATCCGACTTCCTTCAATCGACGTGCTGCTGGCGAAACCTCCACGGGAACCTTTTACAACTACGTGGTCATGACAACACCCCGAATGGCAAATAAACGCGCGGTGGTCTCTGCTTCACGTCGCTGCGGGACGCCTTATCTTGTTGGGCGCAGCGATGGTGGCAAGAGCGAGATGTTCCAGCCCCGAGTGCCGTCTTCCGGTGTTTACTCTATACCGCGTGCATAGAGAAGCCCGGGAAAGCGCTTCCAAACTCTTCGCTAGAAAACCACGTACGCCGACACATTTATGGGGGTCTGCGTTGAGAACGGTTGTAGACGCGAAAATATTTTAAGCGCCCTTGTCCGCATTTCCGTGGCTCACTTTATTTAAGCTCGTAACCCATCGTATTCTTGTATAAGCAGGCAGAACTGAGCTCATGGCAGGTTGCGAAGTCTAGTTTTTTATGGGCCCTATACAAAGAGGAGCTGGCTAGCGCAGTTTTGACCAGACCTCGAGCATGGGATATTTTTGAGGGATCCGAGCAATCGTCTGCTGCTTCCGGGTCCTCACGGAGGCAAATAACATATGCGTTACTCGTGTACGAGTCATTATATACGAAAGGCTTTGCCCCTAAAAACGCGCCTTGTGGCTCGACACTGTTTTCGTCTATCAGTATACTAACAGGCTTGACGGCGCTGCAATGCGTTGCTGCTCCGCATACGTCGTCATGTTGCATCCCGTAATGAACCAACACAGAATGAACCAAGTAGTTGCTTACGTAAGCTGCAAGTGCACCTTAAAAAGGGCACTTGCGATTAACAAAGAAGGGAAGCAAAATTAAGATATCCCGATGACGGTGCTCTTAGCCGTTCTACCCACTTCTGTGATCGCTGTAGCCTGTAGACATAGGGTAAGTTTTCGGAACTGTGATGGCGGTGGTAGTGGCTGATGTCGGCCGGCAATCGCTCCACCTGAGCCTATCTTGCAGTGTCATTGGGGTATTTACCACCTCTGAAGCAAATTAGTGTCTCTAAGGAATGTAAGAATACGTGAAGCTCCTCTCTTTGCAGACGAACTACTCCGATTAAAGGAACGCTCTGCTTGAGAACCTACACAAGAAAGACCTTCCGCATACATGCCTGCAGCGCCTTGCGTTTTCAGGACTCCCGCTTTTCATTTGGCAATACCCAAACACTTTCAAAAACAGTTTTACCGATCGGCTTCAACATGTTCGACGAAATACCAGTGGCACGGTTGGTTTGAAAAAGCCGTAATACTCAATACTCCGCTTTCCGCTCATTGACGTGGCAGCTTTCGTGCTGTTATGCTGCTGAACGGGGCGGACAAATACGCATTTGACGCAGCTGAAGCTCAAGCTTGCAGTCAAGCCAAGCCTGCCGCCGCACACGACGCTTATTTTATCAGCAACACTTCGTCGCAAAGTTCTCACATTCACCGAAGGTGACTACTACGTTTCTCAAACCTGAACAACGAGATTGTTTCTGTAATTTTTTGAGAAACACGCGTCTTACTGAAACTTTACAGCTCGAGTGCGTCTGCACCTGTGTGGGTGTACGTGGCGTTTGTGGGTTTGCACGATCCCTGCGTGTATTGTATCATTCATCCAACTCCTGAAGTATAGCAGGTTGGGCAGTAACCCAGACAACCTTTTCTAGCTTTCTATTACAAACAGCACCTATCTTTCATTTATCTCTCTCTCTCTCTCTTTACGTTATTGAGTACACCGAGTGACATATGCCTACGGAAGACCACCCTCGTAAATGAACAACCTTATCAACAGAGCACTCATGACGGCAGAAAGAAATAGCTTGGTCATCGCGTACCTCAAATGCCAGCATGTGCTTGTCAATTTGTTTTCTCTTTCTTTTTCGTTCTCGCAGCTTCTACTTGGAGGAAATATTCACTCCACTGAAGGTAAGTGCATCGAAAAGAGACCGCTGGCACCGAGAAATAACACTCAAGAGATCGCACAAGGCGAAGCTTGGCGTGAAAAAAAAAGCGTTTTCCTCCTATAGTGTAAGAAAGATAAGGTTGCTAAAAAGCCGGATGCCCACTTGTCGACTTGAGCACTCTGCCGCGAAAGGACGTAACAAAACACGAAAGAAAGAAAGAAAGAAAAAGAAAGAAAGAAAGAAAGAAAGAAAGAAAGAAAGAAAGAAAGAAAGAAAGAAAGGAGGAAGTCTCCATAGTGGTCAAATCGCACGCATCGCCCGGGTAGTTGGCAATTGAAAAACGGCGTATGCCCTTATCAGCGTGGAGTGTGCGGCGCTGTGTATGCGGGTACACCCAGGTCAACACGCGTTGCAAGCGAAATGGAAGAATTTCGCGGGACGTACGCAGAGAAATACGGCCGGCGTGTCCGCTGGATTGCTAGCAGAAGTGGAATGCACTATACACTCTTAAACGTCTCTTTATGCCGGGAGCACATAAAGCAATTGTGAACAATCTTTTCACCGCAGTGTTTATAGGTAACGACCACATTAATCCGTTAGCTGTACTTCCTGTCAACGTCTTCGTTTTTCGTCAGTTCCTTTTTCTTCTTCATTTGAGGTGAGGCTATAGGTTATCAGATTAGTATAGCATAGCTATAGACGAGACCGGATGTACTCTGCGTAAAGGTGCTTAATCCCCCCAAAGCGGAATGTTGTTAACTAGACAAAAATGCCAAGTAAAAAATGAAAATGAAAAAGAAAACGAAACGAACGATATTTTAGTTTTGTATCTGTTCTATAAATGTATGTTTTGCAATACACTAGTCACATGAGTCCTATCGCAGAAATCACAGTAATTCATGTTTCTTTTTGCTTTTGTTTTTCGTTATATAAATGACTGCTTGGAATTTTCGAAATTTTTATTTAATCGAGTGAACTCATTTCATCATATGATGCCATTATTTAAGCATGCATCAATTCATCATTTCTGAAGAAGCCGGAAACATAATACTTGCGTAAATCTCTAATTTCACTGCAATCAATCAATCAATCAATCAATCAATCAATCAATCAATCAATCAATCAATCAATCAATCAATCAATCAATCAATCAATCAATCAATCAATCAATCAAACGTGTGTATGGTGTCCATCTACGCCCTACTCTTTAAAATAAAATTATGGGGCTTTACGTGCCGAAACCATGATCTCATTGGGGCACACCGTAGTAGGGGACTCCGGAATAATCTGGACCACCTGGGGTTCTTCAACTTGCACCTAAATCTAAATACACGGGTATTTCCGCATTACGACCCCATCGAAATACGGCCGCCGTGGCCGGGATTCGATCCCGCGACCTCGTGCTTAGCATCCCAGCACCATAGCCACTAAGCAACCACGGCGGGTAGACACATATTTGCTAGACGGAATAGAGTAGAGTATTCCACTGCGATGACGTTGAAGAAATGGGAAATCTAACCTAATAAATAAATAAATTGCCTAGCCTATCTCCAGTTGCCCCAAGTATTCTCCGTAAAAGCAGCTTCAAGCGCAAGTAATGAAAGTAGCTTCAGTGCAGCTAGTTGCATATGTCTAGAGCAGAAAACATACTTAAAGCAGAGTCGTTGGACAGCATTTTGTTTCTGTAAAAAGGAAGAAAAAAAGAAAAAAGTTATATATATTTAGACTTCTCGCGGTACTGAATAATCTCCTGTGGACATTTTATTAATGTGCCTGAGGACATTTCCATGCAAGAGCAAATATGGATCACATCCTAAATTATGTATTATTATTATTATTATTATTATTATTATTATCATCATTATTATTACGTACCCATTTGTGTTCGCTAACAATGAAATTGTTGTCAATGCCCAAAAAACAGAACTTGTTTTCGCTCTCCACTCAATACTGCTGTAGTTAACATGCCTCTCTACTTGCATGAGTCGAACTGTGCTTCTTGTAAATGTGCGCCTATTCCATACGTGTATTGTGTGAAATGTCTTGGAATATCTTTCGATAGTAACTTATCTTGGCAACATCACTTATCACTAATTTTTTCTAAACTGAGGTGGGCCACTTGGCTGTTGTTTAATATCAAAAGTTTGTCACCGTTGTATGAAAGAAAAAAAAATATTGTATATCCACTGGGTTACAGTGTGTTGAGATACGACATTACAGTCTTCGACTTCTGTTCGGATCGTTAGAGATGCAAGGTAGACAGGATTATAACAAAAATATTTATAAGAATGTTGCCTACAATTCCCCAACAGTAACAGTTGCAAATATGGTCTATCGAATTTTCAATCTTTGCTTATCTTAACAGTCGTCGTCAAACATTTTTGGCATGCCGCATTCAAACAAAAGACATACCACCACAAGGGAACTTAGAAAACACGTTCCCTACGTAGTTCCTCGTTAAGCCACAAAGTATGGTGCAGCCAGACGCTGTGCATATGTGCCAGAGAGAGAGAGAAAGGCAAAGGAAAGACAGGAAGCTTAACCCGAGATTATCTCCGGTTGGCTACCCTGTACTAGGGGAGGGGCAAGGGCAAGCAATAGGTGGGAGAGAGAAGGATAAAAAAAGAAAAAGAAAAGCCTAAACGCACACACGCACGAACTGTTTCTGTGGGCACTGTCACGCAGCCCGCAAAGGCGTTCCTAGTCTTACGCAGTGTCACCGTACAGTCCTACGTCCCACAGTTGTACACATATGTGCCAGACATCTTTAACAAGTTACCAGATGAAATCATTAACGCGACTTCAAAAAGCACGCTGAAAGAATTAGTAAATGAGCTATAATGAAATTAGCTTCCAGAACATTCATGCAGCGTAAGATTTACTTCTTCAATTTTCCTTTTTTTTAAAGTAGACTAACCAAATGTTATTACGTTCTTTTCCATCTCTTGTCATTAATTTTTTTCTTTGTTCTACATGTCTCACCAATTTATGTATTTTTCCTTTATCCTAGAAACCAACTAAGGCCTCGACCGGCCTTTTTGTGCTGTTTTGCATATTTGCTGGCAGTAATTATTATTATTATTATTATTATTATTATTATTATTTGAAAATGTATACTTAGAACAGTGAAATAATTAATTACCGCAGTAGAAAATAAGTTTTGAATTATACGTTCACAAACCGTTTTGCATGCTAGGGCATACTGCAACTCGCTACCGGTTTTCATTTAATTTCTGCATTCTCTGTTCACGCGAGTTGAATAACGTGCCATAGCTTCGCATATAATTAGTCCAACATACTTGGAGTCAGACTTTGAAGCATTCTTAGAGAAATGCTTCAAGCTAATGTGGGTGCTGCAATACATTGCAGCATTGGCAAAGTGTACGTGGAAAATAAAACGGAACGAGAATAAAACCGAAAGAAAAACTTTAATCTCTCAGTGAATTTTTTAATGGAGTTTTTACACGCCAAATGGAGTGGCCCTCGTACTCATTGACTTGTATTTGTTCTTTCTAGCACCACGTGGGTGGCGCTGGGAATCAGCATGAACGAAGAAGTCTAACATCTTCGCACCATGAAGCCAAAAAAAAAAAAGACATAAAACAAATAGCTGTGTTGTCTACGCTGTGCAAGCACGGTGCTTAACAGCCCAGGTATTCAAAAAAAAAAAAAAAAAGATCGTTCATATTATTAAACGCGGATACTGAACTTGCTAACCGAAAAAAATTGACATTACCACGAAGCTGAATAAAGCACCAAAAATTTCTTATTCCCATGTGATAATATTGTCGTACATGAGCGTTACCCTTGCGTGTGACCATTTTGTTTACAAAAAGTTAGAAGCGCTTCCAGCGGCAGTGTATTACGGAATTTAGAAAGTCAGCATACCAGAGTTTAGGTTTACATTCCCCGCCATATTTATTTCCTTGAATTCTAGCACTTAACGTTCCGATGGCTCTTCGAGATTCAAGAGATGTGAAATGGCTGGCTGTGTGCCTTGGCTATATATTGCCGTACAACTATTTAGCATATGTAGTACGGCCTTTCATGTCCAACCGTAACACACGAGCGTAATGAACCGAGTATGCATTTTTTTCTTTCTCTTTTAAATGCCCACTGGTCAGCTACAATTCCAGTTGAAAACCTGGCAGAGTATAATCTATCTGAAAGCAAACTCTGCGCGCCTGGCATCTTTACAATAACCTAGGACTAGAGAACGCTTTGCTTAGGCTCAAGGGCTAACGGGCTGGATCTAGTCGGGCCCGGGTCAGGTTTGAAAACGGCGTGGCGGGCTCGGGCGAGGCAGCGCATGGAACTTTCCGATTCTGGCTGGGCTCGGGCCAGAATGCTATTATTATATTATTATAGTATATTGCCCTCCAAGCGCACGTATACCCGTGCTCCTCTGCATCATGCTTTATCGCATTCCTCGAAGCACGGGATCCCGAAGTTCTCTGTTGGCCCACGGGGCGATTTCGTAAGGGGCATTTTACATAGCCGACTTTCGCTTGAGAAGCCGGCCGGAATATGGGAGCAACGCAATATCTGGGGCTTGTAACAGTATGGAGGCATACGCAACATCGAGCCCCAGAGCGAGTCTGCAGTCCGACTATAGTATGCCTGCACTCGTACAAGCTAGGTACAGCATAATATCAAGGGAAGTTACTGCGTTTCCAGGTAACAATGCTGATATTTTATTTTATTTATGCGTAACATGTGCTCTCTTGTCTGCTATGCAGGCAGGCATAGAGCACCCGTAGCTGTAGAAAGGGCTGGAAGAGGAAAATTCCTAGAACGTTGCTTCGGTTGTGCACTTCTTATTATGTTTTCGGAAGAACGTGTACAGCTGCTACCACTGTCAAACATTCTGGGCAGAACCTTTCTTCTTCTTTCTGACAGAAAATAGCGATGATCGGCGGCGGAGAAGAATGCCATAAGGTCACGATAAGTATATCGCCAGCCGACTCTAACGCGTTATGCACTATAGTATCAGATAACTTATGCTAGTTGCATTTGTCTGAGGCTCAGAACGTCAACACCTTCTTATTGAGCACCGCTGGTGCTTTGCACAGCATGGAAGTAGCTGTGTCAAAGTGGTGCCAGCGAGACATGATCTCCTCTTTGGGATGCTGTCAGTACCCCGATCGTCCGACTACATTTCTTAGCAATGTCGTTTCCTTCATATTAATTTTTGTGCATATCTCCGAATTATGCGGCTCTTAATTTCTTCCTAACCTAACACCAGGCAATTGCAGAAGGGTTGAAATCCGGGCCAGTTGGTACATACTTGAAGAAAAAAAGAGGAGAGGTGTGAACCTCTCCTTTTTTTTTTTTTTTTTTTTATTGATATGATATAAGGAGATGTTGGCGCGCAATTTAAGGCGCCGGCTACTCCTTATCTCTTGGGTGGTTCTGTCATACATCATTCAGGGTTCATGGTTACATATCAAATAATCTTTTCACACAAGCACCAGGACGCAACGTTTCCACAGGAAGACTATGACGTAAGGAAAAAAAAAAAAAATGTCTCCACACTTATGTAGTCGAAAGTCTCAAAAGTACAAACGGTACTGTCGCCTAATAACACATTCTCTAGTCAGCCGGTCAGCGGGTACATACAATATACATGGCAAATGTCTCCACACTTATGAAGTCGAAAGTCTCAAAAGCACAAACGATACTATCGTCTAATAACACATTGTCTAGTCAGCGGGTGGTATATACATCGTGTAAATATATTAGCACATACAGTCACAAGAGAACAGTCAACATTACATAATTCCCAAACAGATCCATATATAGAGTGACATTGAAATGAACAGAACAATGAAAGCACTAGTAACGTCCAGCGATGCCGCTGTCCTCAAGAAAAGTCTTTAGTGCTTTTAAAGCGCTCTTCTGCAGGGCCGTTGTTGGCCAAGGGCCCAAAAGTTTCCTTAGACTGAAAGGTCTGCGGTCTAATTTGCTTAGCGCAGATTTAAGTCGACATCTTGGTGTGTCGTGATGTGGGCAATCTAGAAGGAGGTGATATATATCTTCATCTAGAAATCCACAGTCACATTCGGGGGTTTCCGCTCGGCCAATTCTGTGTAAGAAATGCTTTGTGTAGGCAGTGCCTAGCCTTAATCGATGAATAAGCGTTTCCATAGTTCTATGTAATGACAATGAAAATTTGAATTCAATAAATGGATCAATATGATATAAGTCAGAGCTCTTAGAATTCTGATCAAACCAAGTGTTTCTAGACATGTTGAAAGACGTTGTCCTTATAATGCAACGTAATTCATTCTTTGATATTGGGAGCGGAGCCGTATCATCTTTCAGGTGCGCTTGTCGTGCTGCTTCGTCGGCTGCTGTGTTGCCAGGAATGTTGCAATGCCCTGGTATCCACTGAAATGCTATTGCATGTTTCGCTTCGCTTGCCTTTGTGAGGTTTTTAAGTGTTTCATATATTATACTGTCGCTGTATGTTTTCCCCTTTGTGCTGCAGAGTGATGTTAGAGCCGCCTGTGAATCGCTGAAAATTACCCATTTTTGCGCTTCTGTTACTGACAATATAAATTTTACCGCACATAGGATTGCGAACAGTTCAGCCGTTGTGGACGAAGTCGCACGAGATAATTTAAATGATTCTTGTTTGTTGAGGTGCGGTATAATGAATGATGAAGTTGAAGAGGTTGCTGTACTGGAGCCGTCTGTATAGACGTGTGTGTACCCTGAATACCGCATATATATCTGGTATAGTGCTAGTTGTTGAGCAGCTTGAATGAACATGTCTCTTTTGCTGAATATCCCTTCTACTGACAATTCGATTTTTGGAACTGTAAGCAGCCATGGAGGATATTCAATGTCTGAGTTCCAAAATTCATTTCCTGGCAATATGTGAAGATTTTTTTGAATTTCTATATGAACATAACTTCTATCTCGTTTCATTATGTCTAGAGCCAATGGGTGGTTTTTATGCTGGGTTTGAAGACGGAAATAATGCCGGCATGTTTCTGTAGTTCGCATAACTGGAAATGGTGATTGGCGAGCCTCAGCTATTACAAGAGAACTCGAAGTAGCTCGTGGAACTCCTAGACATAGGCGTAGTCCTCTAGCTAAAAGTCTTTGAAGTCTCTCTTCTGACGTGTGGGAAAGTCCGTGTAAGATGGGCGCGGAATATGCAATTTTTGTGTTTTTTGGCTGGTTTTTTCCTTCAACCAGGCAATTACCTTGTGTCACGGCGGGCAGGCGATACACGCCTCTGCTTCTCGTCGCATAACTATTCGAAAGCCCTATTTTCTTTCTCTCTCTTCCTAAGTTGACCTCCCCTGGAAACGCCACTCTTTTTAGCAGTCAGGTCACGAACACGAGAAGAAATTTATGAGCGACTCGACGGCCCTCGCGGAATACGGCACCCATCCCCGCTCGGCGTACACTCGGCCAACTCACAGGGCTTCAGAAATGATACGCTTTAAATGCTCTCCGTACATGCTCGCTTGAAACAGCAAAATGTGCCAGCATGCGGCGTCAACCATGATTATATAGCTGGCCGGCAGTGGAATCTTGCATTCGCGCTCTCTCTGCTCACCGCTGGCCACGGACGAATCGGGGAGCGAAGTTAGGTGTCTCGGCGATCAGAATTTAGGCACTCTGTAGAATCCGCCGTAACCGCAGTCACGGCCCCGTCAATGCTCGTCGACATTGGGCCACGATACCACACGTCTTAAAGGGAACCCCTTCAAAAGTTGCGCCAGTGTGTGTTTTCTAAGTAGGCGTGCTGAAGGAGGTGCTATAGATACTGGAGGAGACTACAGGGCTACTTTTTTTTCCCTGACGCGTCGTTTCTTTTTTTTTTCGCAGCGCGCGCGCGCGACCTTGGCGAATCGTATCCACGCTGCGAAACGCCCCGCGAACGCTAGAACAATCTGCTCACGAAATTTTCAGGCGTAACATCTCGTTAATGTCACGAAACCGATTAGGTCGTCACATCGTGTACGTTGGACCACGGGAAATTTTATGTCTTTCAGAAGCCGTGGTGCCACATAGAAACGGCCCCTGCGGAATGTTAAGGTGAGCGGGACAAATTTCGAGCAATAAATTACTACAGTACTTCAGTTGATTGATCGATGAAGCCTGAAAAAACAGCTGTTGAAACTCTAGACAAGGCACTAAGGTACGTTCAACATACATCCAAGAAAATAAGAAGTACTCCTGCATGTCTTAGCATGTTGAGAGTCGCATGTGTGCGTTCTTTTCCCGTGTATGACTGAAGGGCACGCGCTACAGAGCTGCTGTAACCAGTTTCATTAGTTCAACGTGCGCGAGGACGAATAAAAAAAAAAAACACGATCAGATTTTCGTTAAATGACAACTCCAAAAAAAAAATTGCACCAGAACCTTCCTATTGAAAGCTAGCTGAAACATCGAAGCGAAGCGCTTTAGTGAGCCACAATAAAGCACGCAAAAAAAAAAAAAAAAGAAAAACGGACGATACGTTGCGTTTCGCCACGTGTGTCTCGATCCTTTCCGTGAGTTTTTTGTGGCTAAGCAGCGCGTTTAACTTTAACATGTACTGCAACCAACTCTAGCCCCAATCTTAGTCCTTCCTTAAACCTTGGATATCTTTTTGATTCGGCGAAATAATCCTCCACGCTGAAAATGCGTCCCTTGTATATGTAGATCGTGGCACAACACATCCTTAAACGCAAGCTTCTCTGGTGATACTTGCCAAAGGAAACTCCAATAATCCCACGTGACTTTCACGGAAATTGTGTGGCGTTTATACGAAACCCGTGCCAATTTCACGCAGATAACGCGAGAAAACATAGATTAACACGTTGAGTTATGGGACAGCAAAAAGAAGCGTTTCAGTAGGGCACACCGTGTCACGACTGCTCCCTCGTGGCGAGTTTGTTCGAGACGAGTTTCATTCTGAAAAGATTAAAGAGAAGCCAGGAAGGTATCGAGCGTCTGATGCGGCGATGTTCCGCCTATTGCCTTTGAAACGCCACACGCCGAGTAATAAGGTGCGCGTTACGGAGAAGTTCCGCCTGCCGTCTCTGAATGGCTTGCATCGCAATTTGGCCCCAGTGCAAGTGCAATACGTTTGTAGTGCCAACACGCGCGAGACTTACATGTTGCGGATATCAGGTATTCCCTTTCTTTCGCAACCATCACTGCCCCACTTATCGAAAGAAACACCCCGCTTGCCATATCTTGGTCACGTTTCTTGAAGACCAAGTAGGAAGGTCGAGAAAACACATTTTGTTTCTTTTTTTTCCCCGGCGCTCAACATCGCGCTAAGCTATATCCTGTTCTGACATTAACTACAGAACAAGTGGTTTTTTTTTTAAAGTGAAAGTGAAAGTTTATTTTCTTTTCAACGAAAAGAGGGCGCCAACACAAAAGGCAAGAGCCTGACAAGGTCCCGGTCACCCGTAAAACAGCTGGCATTGTGCATAAGCACTTCACAACAAATACACAATGAATTTCTCAAGCATTGTAAAAGCATGAAGCAGTAAGTTAACATGCACAAAATTTGTACAGGAAAAGAATAAATTGAATACACAACTTATCGTATTAGTGGTGTAAAGACACAATATCTTTTTGATACAAACATAAAAATATCAGTCCTAAAACAAAGAAACAATATCACAGCTTACAACATGTGCGTTATAGAAAAAAAAAAAAAACATTTGAAAGGTAGTAAATTGAATACAAATAAATACAAAGTATGTCGACTAAATAGATGTATCATTCCGTTTGTTCCAATAGGTATTTTTTAATTGTAGATTTAAAGCGTTTTTGTGGAAGGTAATACTCAGTTTCAAAGGGAAAGTTATTTATTACCGTGGGAATCTGGTAGCATAGTGTTTGCTTGCCATAATTGGTGCGTGTGATAGGAACAAGCTTACGTTTCGTACGAAATGCATAACGGCTGTTGGAATTATCTGGGCATGAAAAGAATAATCTATGATGATGGATGTACTTAAGTAGACAGAAGTTATATACTTCTTTTACTTTAAGGATGCCATATTTCTGAAATAGCGGTAACGTAGGTAAATCTGAAGGTCTGCCATGAAACCCTTCAATGGCACGCATAGCGCGTTTCTGAATTGAAATTAACTTGAGGTAATTGCTGGACGTCGTAGTTTCACTCCCGTTATGTTTCCCTTCTGCACAAGAAGGATGCATGCACGCTAATGATCATCGAGGTACGATATTTCGTCTATGGGCCTACCTTTTTCAAGCGAAGATCCGCGGCCGACCTGGGCGCTGCGTGACACCGCGATGCACTTTTCACAAAAAATAAAATACTGACGAAAAAAAATAACGGTCCTTAGTGAAATCAGCAGCTCGCACCACGCGCCACGAAGGAAAACTACGGTGCCTCGCAGTTTTCGACGGTGAGGTCTCACTCGCGCTTTCTCTGCAGGTAGGAGAATGGCACAGAGAGAACCAAATGCACGATGCACCGACAGCGCGCCGCTTCCCGATACGCGTTTGCCTTCTCGCAGGTTCACCGGCGCAAGTAGTGCCTCAGACGTCCCGTTTGTGGAACGAGTGAAGGAAGGATCAAAGAAAGGAAAAGAGATAACGGGTGAGGGTGACACAAACGAAGGAAAAAAGAAGAAGCGTACCGTAACAAGCTGAGAGTGGGAATACTAAGCGGGCAGCCCCTGCCCGCCCGCTCGCCCGCGAGACACCGCTGTCTGCCGCGACGCCTCTCCAACCAACTTGCTGGCAGACAGGGGCGAGCCCGTGTGTGCGCTTCGCGCCGGAGCGATGACAAAGGAACGTCCTCTCCCTGCTCACCTTCGCACTCGCCGGCGAGCTCAACGTCGACGTCGTCGCAGTCGTCGCCGGCGTAGAGCACGGCCTGCGCGACGGGTGCTGTGTACACAAGCGTAGGCGCAAAGTATGTATGCACATTCCTTTCGTCGCCGCCCTCTCTCACGCGTTCCCAACACCTTAACGTTACGAAAGCACACCGCGCGCTTTCACCCGCCGCTTGTCGCATCGACGGAGAGAGCGCGTACGTGTCGGGCCGTAGCGGATGGCGCAAAGTTGTCGGGAAGAGAGAAGAGTGGAGAAAACGTGGCGCCAGTGTTCGGAAAGCGGATGCTGTGTGCGAAATACCACATGCCGTAATAAGAAGAAAGCACAGGAAACCGGCGAAGAAAACACGGATGGCTTCAGAGAAGGCAGCTGGAAGTGCGTAGCAGCGTAGTTTCGTTTGAGGCCAATAAACGCGCATGGAACGGGAAGTGGGCAGATACATAGATATATAGATATCTGTCTATCGACATACAAACAGATAGATAGATAGATAGATAGATAGATAGATAGATAGATAGATAGATAGATAGATAGATAGATAGATAGATAGATAGATAGATAGATAGATAGATAGATTTGTGCATTCGTGTCTAGGTCCTGAGACGTACTCGCAGACGGAGCAACGACGCTTGGGTGACCACCAGTGCATGAATAAACTGGGTGATGAGCGAAACTGATGAGCGAAGTGATGAGCGTCGCTGTGTTGTTGTCACGTAGGACTCCGCGTGCGTTTGACTTTTTTCACGCCGAGCTAGTGAATGGCATAGATAGGTGCACAAATGCTGACGGTGTGGCGGGTTTAGTAACATGAGGGTTGCGAAAAGGGGGCAAGCAGCGTAACAAAGACGAGTAAAAGGGAACAGAAACGACGAGGTATTTCATCTTTGTGAAACCAGCATAACACGGTGTCAAACAGAGTGAGGCAGAGAAAGAAGAAGAAGAAGTAGAAATAAAAAAGAGGGGAATCGCGAGGAAGCGAAAACACGGGCTAGAAGATTCGCCGTACAATAAAATTACGCCCACCTCCCGCAACGTGTAATAAGCCGCCACGGCTGCACGAAGTTGGCGGAGCGTGAAAAATACGCGGCAAAAGAGGCGAGGCGGGGGCGACGCTCTCCGAACGTGCCCCGAGACGATTGCGAATTCGCAGGCGAGTCACACAGAGCGCGAAATTAGTCGGCGACAAATTGTTTCGGGCGTGACCGCGCGTGTCCTTACGCACAAATTTGAAAAAAAGAAAAGAAAACGTAAAGTTGCTGCAAAAAAAAAAAAGAAAGAAAAACGACGCCATATATTATTTAGAGCGCGAGCCTAAAGCGGCCTTGAGGAATCAAGTTCGTGTCCTTGGAATGCCCGGAATGCCTAGATTTACTACCGCTACGCTTGTCTCTCTCAGTACATGTATATATTTTTTTACTTCCAGGACGTTCTCTCGACTCTGCGTCTCTTTGTTTTATTTCGGCGAGCTTTTGGAACCCCTGGGCTTGTTCTACTTTCCCCTACTCGCGCAGTGCACATGCCACAAGTATAGTGCGTTCTCTCTGGTTCTCTCATATATATATATATATATATATATATATATATATATATATATATATATATATATATATATATATATATATATATATATATATATATATATATATATACGCAAAACGATGCAAGAAGAAAGGAAGGACGGACAATGTCGCTCTCCTAATGGCATGTAGGCGAGTTAGGAATATTCTTAAACGCCCCGCCGTCGGTCCGCTTGGAGGAGAGGTTAAGGGCATTAACTCTTCGCAGCAGCCGTCGCGGGGCCCTTTATCGTTGGCTCCCAGGATAATTGCGTCAGGTGCGGCACGAAGGCACGCCGTCACTGAAGGGATAGTCCCCCACCCCATCCCCTTCACCCCTCTCTCTTCATCCACCCCTCCACGCGTGAAAAAGGAGAGTCAGAATGCAAGGATGTTGCTAGGCGGTTTATGACCTGCCCCCTAATATCAAAAGCACATGAGACGGCGCTCATACAGGAACGGGATTACGGGAGCATAAATGAAGAGAAGCCATGGAATTGCGCAAAAAAAAGAAAAGAAAAGGCAAGCGCGTGTACAGTGTGATGCACGATGACATTTTGACGTCCCTGGCGCATGGCTGCGCAAAGTTCGGAGGAAAGTGGGGTCATCGCGTTCTGGAAAAGGGCCGAGCGGCAAAAAAACAAACCAGAATGAAGAATAAACGTACAAGAAAGAGACATGAGTCAAGAAATCCACTAAGAAACGTTCATTCTTCATGTAAGCTGCGCGAGGGATGACTGTGTCTTACGATCCGTATCACGGAGCCCGTCTTCTCTGTCGGCGCTGCATTGTCGAGATGAACTTTATGCGGTTCTCCTCTCAGAAAAACGTAATTTGGTAATATCTTTTATATATAAGCTCGGAAATCGATTTGACAATTAAGAAAAAAAAATTAAACAAAGGAAACAAGCGATGAGGCCAGCTGTTGCCACGAATCGATGCCACGCTGTTCGTTGCTCTTTTTTTTCGAGTAGAGTGAAGTAATTATATGACCACTACCATTCTCTATAAGCTGTAGTATCCGTCCGTCCGTCCGTCCGTCCGTCCGTCCGTCCGCCCGTCCGTCCGTCCGTCCGTCCGTCCGTCCGTCCGTCCGTCCGTCCGTCCGTCCGTCCGTCCGTCCGTCCGTCCGTCCGTCCGTCCGTCCGTCCGTCCGTCCGTCCGTCCGTCCGTCCGTCCGTCCGTCCGTCCGTCCGTCCGTCCGTCCGTCCGTCCGTCCGTCCGTCCGTCCGTCCGTCCGTCCGTCCGTCCGTCCGTCCGTCCGTCCGTCCGTCCGTCCGTCCGTCCGTCCGTCCGTCCGTCCGTCCGTCCGTCCGTCCGTCCGTCCGTCCGTCCGTCCGTCCGTCCGTCCGTCCGTCCGTCCGTCCGTCCGTCCGTCCGTCCGTCCGTCCGTCCGTCCGTCCGTCCGTCCGTCCGTCCGTCCGTCCGTCCGTCCGTCCGTCCGTCCGTCCGTCCGTCCGTCCGTCCGTCCGTCCGTCCGTCCGTCCGTCCGTCCGTCCGTCCGTCCGTCTGTCTGTCTGTCTGTCTGTCTGTCTGTCTGTCTGTCTGTCTGTCTGTCTGTCTGTCTGTCTGTCTGTCTGTCTGTCTGTCTGTCTGTCTGTCTGTCTGTCTGTCTGTCTGTCTGTCTGTCTGTCTGTCTGTCTGTCTGTCTGTCTGTCTGTCTGTCTGTCTGTCTGTCTGTCTGTCTGTCTGTCTGTCTGTCTGTCTGTCTGTCTGTCTGTCTGTCTGTCTGTCTGTCTGTCTGTCTGTCTGTCTGTCTGTCTGTCTGTCTGTCTGTCTGTCTGTCTGTCTGTCTGTCTGTCTGTCTGTCTGTCTGTCTGTCCGTCCGTCCGTCCGTCCGTCCGTCCGTCCGTCCGTCCGTCCGTCCGTCCGTCCGTCCGTCCGTCCGTCCGTCCGTCCGTCCGTCCGTCCGTCCGTCCGTCCGTCCGTCCGTCCGTCCGTCCGTCCGTCCGTCCGTCCGTCCGTCCGTCCGTCCGTCCGTCCGTCCGTCCGTCCGTCCGTCCGTCTGTCTGTCTGTCTGTCTGTCTGTCTGTCTGTCTGTCTGTCTGTCTGTCTGTCTGTCTGTCTGTCTGTCTGTCTGTCTGTCTGTCTGTCTGTCTGTCTGTCTGTCTGTCTGTCTGTCTGTCTGTCTGTCTGTCTGTCTGTCCGTCCGTCCGTCCGTCCGTCCGTCCGTCCGTCCGTCCGTCCGTCCGTCCATCTGTCTGTCTGTCTGTCTGTCTGTGTGAAGTTGTAGCTTCAGTATGGTATATGCGGTGCATTTATGTTGAGCAATGCACAATTGCACCAGTATCCCTTACTTTGGCAATGCAGCGCTAACCTTAGGCAGCTCGAGTTTAGGGTTTCACGATTGAAGTAAAAATCAAACGCGAGCCGTTAGGTTGCTGAGGCCAAATCTCGACCGCTCGCATTTCGAAATCAGCCGCCATTCAGTTGGATGTCATTTAGTCTCGGACGTTAGGCGCCATTCGCTAGTTAGGCGAACGGTTGCAAGGGCTCAGCCCATGACTAGCGTGCTGCAACACGTAATATGACACTTACCACCACTGAATAGGAGGTGAAAATTCAACAGAACATAATTTATAGTATAGTTACATGCACTGCGGGCCTTTAGAAGCCAACGCACATGTTTAACATGTAGTTGTTTCTGCAGCTGCAACTATTCAGGCCGACTTAGGCGTCGAACAAATCATTGCGATGCTATACTCTTCACTTTGCTGGCCGTCCTGATGCAATCAGTGCCGTGGTAGGATATTCGTGTGACACTGCAATCAGACTGCCCCAAAACAGTTGGGTTATGTACTAAAGTAATTTGAGCCCGGCCGATTGTGTTTGATGGCACGAGCTTCAAGTCAGATTTTCGCATGTTAGTGTCTTGAAGAACGAAATTTTTGGCTTTGGAATGCTCACTGTTCAGCACGCAAGTGTAATTCTGGTTTAGGCTGTCAAGGCACGCACAAGACATTCCATTGGCAAATAGGTAAAAAAGAAAAAAAAAGGGAAAACATGCGTTGGGATTTTACTGTTTGTGCTGGCCGCCACACTTGACATTTATTTCCTCAACCGAGTCCGACTTCTCGTGCGATCTCTGACGCCTGACCTAGCATTGGTTTTTGTTGTGTTTAGAAGCCCACAGATGAAGGACATGGACATGTCATATACCGATGAACACCATCAACACTATGAATTATTAAATAGCGGCACACAGCATCACTGACATCACCCAAGCCGCGACGCGCCAAATATGGCAGAAACAGCGCAGTGGTGCCTGCGCGCGCTACGCGTCGGTCTCGTCACTTCCCAAGTTCTCGTGGCTTTATTGCGAGCTTTGCTCGAATATCCCTTTTTGGCCTCCGCGACTTGATTTACGTCATGTACTTACACTTCGTCATCTCGCATGCATTTTCTTTTTCTTTAATTACCAAGCCACTCTGCGCAAGATACACTTCTGTGCTCCTCAGCCCAGCTTTAAAGTCTAGAGTAGAGGCTGAAGGTAATGCGCATTTCGGTTATCTTCGACTACATTTCCGGCTATTCTGCTGCTGATCGTCCTTCTTGACGGTGTGCTATAAGAAATGCCAACCGTTGCTCGCCAGTACATTTCGCTACCATCCCAATGTTGGGCTTACAGAGAGTAACGACTTTCTTTGTCAATATTTCTTTCCTTCTAATCTCCGCACTGGCTTAGTGGTTGTGTCATTCTGTTGCATAGAACATGGTTGTCGGTTCAATTCCCAATGGTGGCTGCCGCATACCGATGGCGAGAACACAACGCGAGAACGCTCGTGTGTATTCCTTATAGGCGCGCGTTAAGGAAACCCAGGGGATCGAGATCAAGCTGGAGCATTCTACCGCACGACGTCTCTTTCATTCCTGGTGTTACCTGGGACGCTGAATCCAGCAAGTTATTACGTATTTCCAGTCTACTATATACGGTGGGGCTTGGACGGCACATTGATCTCGAGAAATAACTCCTACCGGCACTGGCAGGTCCTCGTGCTCTGTTAAGAAAAAAAAATAAAATAAAGACATTTTTGGAAGGGGCGGAGGGTTATACCGGGACAACAGTAGGGGGTGATGTAAGTAGCCCGATCTCCATTGCTAAATACCGTCAGCTGTCAATTGTGCAATGCCTAACGATCTCTACAACGTTAAATGTAATGTAATGCAATGAAACGTAAAAGAAAAATTAAATAAGATCTAACTCTTAGTGTGCTTTCGTGGAGACGGAAAACTGCAAACTACAGCTGCAGGACCCGCACACTTGTGCACAAGCTCTCTATCTCTCCCGCTTTTAATGCAGCATGGAAAAAAAAAAGGAAAGCCCGATGAACTTAAAGTGTTATTACGTTACCGAGCGAAATTGCACGTGCAACTTCAATTTCTAGAGTGCACTTAGCCCAAGCTGCACAAATTGCCTAGGAGGAGTCGTGACTGCTCATGTAATCGCATCTCGTCGTCACGTGTAGTGTATGTATATACATGTATGTTCAAGCGAAAAAGCGGGCCCGCTGCTCTTACGCAAGGCGCCGCGCCGAAGTGGTGCTTCGAGAACTTCGCAAAAACGCTCGATGCTTCACGAAGGGCGGAGTAGGATAGCATGGAATAAGAGTAACATGGAGGTAGAGAAGAGAGAGAGGGAGAGAGAGCTAGTATCAAAGAGAGTGGCGAAAGCAAAGGAACAGCGGCGCCGGCATGGGCGGCAACGAGTCAACGCTATATGTGCTGCGTCCTTCTGGCGCTACCTTCATCAATTATTCATTTTTGCTGCCGGCGTTACGCGGACGAACGAGTAATAATAATAAAAAAGGGAGACAAAAAGAAAGGAAATAATAAAAGGCCATCGCCGACCCTTGGATGACCGCTACGGCGCCACAGGTGAGATTAAAGGCTAGCCGTCACTCTTGCACCACTGTGGAGGCCACATCCCCCGTTGAACCGATATGTGGCGCTTTTCCTTCAATTTTTCTTTCTTTCGCTGGTGCGTCTGTGCGCTTGTTTTGTGCGGTACGTTATAGAAGTTTATCAAACTAATTGGGGTCGCGTCCTCCCGTGCTTTGCTTTCGCACGCGTCTTCACTTCCTCGTGCGTGTGATTGGGTGAGCGACCGAGTGGTTGAGCGAGGGAGCGAGCGATGCCGTAGAAGCCGTGACTGTGCCTGTCCCGTGTATTGTATTAATTGAGCTCACGTACCTTTGCACACGCGTCAGTGCTTGTGTGTACATGTGTGCGCATTTGAGCGAGCGGTGGCAGCAGCGTAACCTCCCCCCCCCCCCCCCCCCCCGCCCCCTTTTCTGTTTTTCGAGCACTTGATGACACCCAGTGTGTGACACCTCGCGCCAGAGGCCGGAAGCAGGAGCATGCAGGACGCGTCAAAGGGCGGGCGGGGCGCCGCACGACCGGAGGTAAATGGAATAAAGAAATGAAGTAATGAAATGAGAAGCGAGCGCCCCGGCGTCGCCTAAGCGAATTACCCGACACGAGGCAGCACTTCTAGCTGTTGCTGCAGCCGCGCCGCCGCTGCTGCTGCTGCTGCTGCTGCTGCTGTTGCTGGTGGTGGAAGGTTGATTAAATTCAGACCATCAAGTATAATGCCAACATTGTGGACATGCATTCTAAGCGCATTGGCCACACTTTCTCGTTTTTTTTTGTCTTTTCACCTCTTCAATGCTTTTTCACCACTTCTTCTTTCTTTCTTCTTCTTTTTTTATTCAAGCATCAGGAGGCGATACGGAAAGACCAATCACCCGATGCTCTAAAAGCGCCTTTAGAGGCGACGAGAGAGCAACGGACACCTCGACAGAGGAAGGATGGTGAGGAAACGAAGGACGGTGAAGAGGTCGGAACCTTCACAGGGAGAGAAGAGTGTTAGAACTGTTGTCTCTTAACGTTGCAATACTGTTACATTTATGGCTTTTTCGAGCTCCTCATGACGCAACCGGGCGCCTTCACTTACACCTTGAGCTCGCGTCAGGAGCGGGTACCCTGTTTTAGCGCTCGAATGTCATAGTATGTCATGTAAGTCATGTGCAGTATGTCGAGCTAGAGTCAGCTTCGTAAGGCATAATTATGATTTGAAGAGGGTATCAACAACCTTATCTAAATAGATACACTACTGTAATGGGGCACGTGCGATTAAAAAAAAAAAGCCTAGTAAAAAACGGCAGGTCGTACGCACCAGAGGTTGAATTCGCAAAGCTTCTCGTTCGTAAGTGCTGCTTGTGATTTGCCCACCGCCTTCGTTAACGATATGTCCGACATCGCGATTGTCTGACATCTCCTTAGGAACAATTTCAGCATATGCACTTTTTGTGAATGCCGTCCTATATTCCTAGTGAGCTAGCTTCAATAGCTAGATCTTTTGTTTGTGATCCGAACTAGCCCTAGGTTTTATACGACTGCTGTGAACCTCTCATAAACTTCCATTCCCGTTAAAGCAACACACTTGTTTGACGCGTAGGACGCATTGGTGTAATGGCAGAAATTTAGTGCTTGTTCTTTGGGCACACAATATATCTCGTGAAATATGTTCATTGCGTGAACAGTTGAATTTATTGTTAATAGGAGGCTGTTTAAGACAATAAAACATGTATAATGGCCGACTCCGTAAGCGTCGTGTTTGCTTGGTGGTGTTTGTCTTTGTGAATACACGATATACTTTAAGGCCCTCAGCCTATGCATACGAGGATGATTTCGCTCTTTTCGTGTATAGAAGAATGCAGCCATGTACATTCGCCGGCGTAATAGATGCGTGATACAAAAGTGGAGAAGATTTAATTCTTGTTTAGCAATTTTGTATATTAAGCCAGGCCGAAGTCTGTTCTTTCAATTTATTCACCACTGAATTTCTAAAAAGTTAGGATGGTTAGTGTAACGGAAACGCAAAGTAAGCTTAAGAACAAGAGACATTGAGAGAGAGAGAGAGAGAGAGAGAGGAGAGAGAGAGGGAGGGAGGGAGGGAGGCATCTTGAAAGCAAACTAAAGCACAATTTATGTCTTTTATAGAAGCACTGCACGGCAGGAGGCCTGGAAGAGCAAAGGGATGTCCCGCTGTATAAGCCAGCATTTAATGCAAAAATAACCACGACCTCTAACGCGGAAAAACTGATCTAAATAAAGAAGTGTCTGGATTTTTATTAGGTTTCCTGCTTTCTTGGGTTCCCACTTTTTGCTTTACTGCAAACGCCCTAAAGGCAAATTTATGCGGTATTAAATACAGCTTTAATCCTGAATGCCACCATGGAGCCTTTGTGCGGCGCTGTCCCTCTACATGCTGTGTCTCCTCTACACAAGCACTAACGAAAGAGCGAGATATATAGAACGACACTTTCTTTTCCTGTCTGCACCATCTGTCACGAAACGAATAGACTTGTCGCGGCTTGTCACGTTTGGATGGTAATTTCACACAGGCGCTGACGTTGGAGGACTCAGGTGCCTCCGACGAACCAGCGGTGTCAACATTCCGTGCTTCTCGATCGCAAAGGGCCGTCTTTGTAGAGCGTTCCTCCGGAAAAGTTGACCGGCAGTGGCGTAGAGCAACAGTACGAGACCTTTTTCACGTCAGTGTGCAAATTGCTCCATGCGCGCGTGCGTTTTGATATTTGGGGGTGCGGCACGCGTCAGGCAACATTTCACTCCCGTTTAATGCAGAAAATCAGAAAGTAAGAAGACGTCGTAACTTACGTGCACTGCGGAACGAAGCACTTTCCCAGCGATGTCCAATTACCCCTGTCTTATGCATCAGCCGATTCTACGCCGGCACATTTTCTTAGTCTCATCACACCGCTAAATCCTTACAGTGTTAGCGAACTATGACGCCGTTATCACTGTCGCATCTAATCGAGTTCGCTGCTGCACAAGGGCTCATTCTAAATATTCTCTAATGGACTTGAGGAGCGCAATAACTGTTTACGCACTTGAACGCCTTTGGCTTATGTCTAGAGACCACATTTGAATTCACAATGAAGTGCACGAATAGTGCTCAACGAGCGAAAAATGAAAACAACAAAAACAACGTCACTGCCACCGCGGATGACTTATTCACTGCTTTGGTCATATGCGTACGTAAAAAGTACGGACTCCTGTATCAGCGTCTCCTTGTGTTGCTCACTCGCTTGATAGAGAGAGAGAGAAATGTGGACGTAACACTGTTTACTGGAGCTAAGTTCTCATCGGGCCGCAGAGTGCCTTGGAAAAGAGGTATCGCGGCGTGTTGGCCGTGGCAACGGCCAAGAAGATCAGCCAGCAGTGCTTTTTCCGCGTCTTTGGAAATAAATATCGAAAAGTCTGTTATCTCACACGTGGTTAACACCTCTGTAAAATTACTTTATATATACATGCGATTTCTTTTTGTTTTCTTTGCTTTATCGACTTGTCATTAACTCATTCATTTTGCTTTCGGTCCTTCAAGCAACCATTGTTCTTGACAGTAATGGCGGTGAGTTTCTTTTATTTATTTTTTTGTTTTCCCGTCCTTCTCAGTGAAAGGTGGGGAGCACTGCTGGCCGCGTTGGTCGTTGAAGACTAGCGAAGCCTGGTGGACCGGAATAAAGCGGCAGCAATCGCCCGTGGCTTCCTGGACAAGGGAAACCGCCCACCTCGGGCTGACAATGATTAGGCTTTGCTAGCCGTTTAACCAACAAACGTCTCTCTCTCTCTCTCTTTCTTTCTTTAAGTAAAACATCGTGCTCCATCCACGCGTTTTCCTAAGATATTTTCTTACCAAGAAAACGTGCGCTGACCATTCATCCGCCACGCTGGCCCCTTATAAAGCGTCTACCCTCCAGAGAGTGCGCAGGAAGTCTTGCTGAGTAAGTTTTCGCCGAGTTAAAACCTGGAGCGAGTATCGGGTGCATTCAATTGCTCTGTTGCACACCACGGATGAGTCAATAGCTTTATCCCGAATTTTTACGCACGTTTAGGCTGTCCTGCAGGCCGATCTTCGACCGTTGAAGCAAACGGAAGAAAAAAAATGGAAAGAAAATTGAAACGTTATCCGATTCTGACGGCTTGACATCGAGCGCGTACCTATCATTCTGCAACAAGCGAACGATGCTTGTCTCACGAACGGTCCGCTCTGCATAATTTCGCGCGTATTAGGCACTTACACATTAGCAGTGAGAAAACTCGCAGGAGTTGGAAGTTGGGTACACGATCGTGCGCTCCTTGCACCAGTCGTTATCTGGCGCGGCGTGTCAAGAGTGACGGAACCGCTGCACTCGGAAGCACGTGTGCCGAAATTGCCGGATCGATCGTCAATATAGTGCGTAAATGCATGTCGAAGTTTCTGAGCGTTGCGGACCTCGGGAGCGATAATTTTACGCTCGTGCTGTAAAGGGCAACGTAACGCTGTTCATGTCTGTTGTCGAGGCGTGCATCAGTGAGAACGAATATGTAGGATCCTTAGTCGCAAGCAAGCTGTTCACTTATGCTACAAAAAATTGTACTTGCTCATTGATCGCGGCGCTACCTGAAGTCCGCACTGCGTGACTGCGGTGTTGACTTCAGGCAGCGTGAAGCAGGCGCGCCTACGAAATGCCGACGGCATGTCGCGAACGCGTTCCACGTTACTGCACAGGCTTAGCGTAGTGAATTATTTTAACTAAGCACGTATTTCGCCTTCTGCTTTATTTATGCACTCAACGGGAAGGAGGCGACTTGCAATATGCAGGTCCCACCTTGAGGCTCTGTCACATGAACGTCTGCTACCATCAGTGAGACAGCGACAGTTTTTGAAGAAAACGGAGTAGACTCTACCGCTGTCCTCTATCCTGGATTTTTTAACCACATAGAGGTCCCCGCCCACCCTAAAACACCGCTTCATATATTAAAGCTCGAAAGAAACTTCCTGCCTAAAAATTAAAGACGAAGAGTTTACTTGCTATAGAAAACTGGTCTTGGTGCACAAGGCGAGTCGAACACAAGGCCCGCAAGGCGATTACTGTTCTTGGTCGACTTGAAAAGCTCGTTCGTTCACAACGGAATGGGCTGCCTCGCTTCATCCCGAGTAGTGACTTATCGGGCCCTAGTTGCTTATACAAATTGAGGTCTTACTCAGATGCGACAGAACGCACCGCAGAGACCTCACATGTCTTGTTCGCGAATACAAGTCTGGAAAATCTACTGGAAGGTCAGGAACGACCATTGCGTAATCGCCGCGTCTTTCTTTTTTCTGCTTTCTTTACTTTGCGTTTTCTCACTTCAAGTCACCACCGCGACAGGGCGAACTAAATTTTTGATTAGCCTTGAAAGGCTACGGCTATGCGGAGAGTGTATGCGAGGCATGACGGTGTTCCCAGCGGCTCTTTGGCACAAATGCGGAGTTTCTGCTGAATTTAACATGAACAACGCCTTACGCAACGGTCCCTTCGTCCCACGCAGGGGCGTGAACATAGATAACGACCCGAAGTGGCCGGTGTAAGCGCTATGTACCTCTCTCTAACGAGCCTGTTCGTGCACGGGAATTATGGCCGAAACTCGGGGCGGTTACTTGAGCGCAGCATTCGGGAAGCGGCGAGCGTGAGGAGACGGTGCTCTCCTAAAGCGCGACAGAAAGTAGTGCGGCCTTGCGGAGGGCCTGAGAGGAAGACGCTTCATACTTGGCAAAAAATATGCCAACAGGCAGAAAATGTAGAACTTCTGTTTCCTGAACGAATGCGTGCAAACATTTGTAGTATTTGAAGGGTGCAGTACAGTGTAATCGATACGAAAAGGCCGAAGCTCATTGGCTAGTTCAAGGAACGTGTTACTATCGAAGGATGCGAGCGTTACCGCTGCTCACAGTTAGTTATGGTGATCGCTGTTGCCATCGTGAACGTGTATTCACATTATACGAGATGACTTCAAAGAGGTAACAAATGGAGAAAAGCGCGTCACTGTCGCGTCGGGGAGTGATGGGGCTGAGGGCGTTATATTCATACTGTAGAAGCGTGCCGCCATCGGCAAAACGTGTCATTTGTAGTTGGACTCTCAGCGAGCAATTCGTCGACACTTATTTGTGGGAGACAAAAAAAAAGTGTGTGTTTTTAAGCATGAAATGCTTTTAGCTCCCATTGTCGGTGACCTCCAAGTGACCCTGAGTCAAAAACCATAGCCTTTATCCGGGCGCTCAAACGAGAACATACGGGCAAGTTGAGGGAACAAAACGATATCATCCGGGTGACCAGTCAAGACCGCATTACATACGCTACCTACTTCCTAAACAAGTTACAAAAAATATTGATTCCGAGTTCTTCCTAATGTTTGTTGACAATGTCACTCAAGCTGTAACTTCTATAGTGCGCTGAAGTTTGTCATTTCCAGTAGCGAGGTTCAAAAGTCAGGTATAGGGCATCATACACTTCAACTCTGGGAAATGCGCTCGCCGAGTTGCTGTGTGGCATGGCGCCGGACACGTCTGCAAGCGCTACTTTGCCTGCATGGAGGAAGAAAAAAGTTAGCAGAGAGCATTACGTCACGCAGCCAGCCTTGGCAAGCATACGCTCCGTGAAGCCAGTCCTTTGATCAGTGGCACACCAGTGCGATAGCCCCGTCCATTGTTTGCAGGGAATATTGACCTACCCTGCAGTTATTACGCTACATCGTTATCAGATGGTCAGTATTCATCACTCTCAGTTGCCTTCATTCACGCCATTTTTTTTTTCTAAGAACTAATCTGTCTAATTTAATTTTCTTTCTTAAAAAGTCCCAGACAATAGGTGGTGTCCAAAAATGACAATAATAACATAACTGGTCATTTCGTCCACCCGAAAGAAAGGCAAAAACATGTCGTTTAAGATTATTTTCCATTCATCCAAGGGAGCCGTCGCTAGGGGCTTGCGATGTGGACACGCGCTAATCAAGCTGCCCAACAATGCACTGCGTTCATTTTTCTGCGGGACCGGCTGAAAACCACATGTCATATTTGCAGAGCTACCAGGTACACCGTGTTATTTAGCTTTGGGACGTTGTTTTTGCATCCTAAACTTTCGCGTATGCGTTGTATCTTTTCTTTTTTAACTTCCCGCCCTGACGTTGCAGCCAGCCTGAAGCATATATCCCAAGTAATTCATTCTTTTTTTTTTCTGATATATGATAATAGTCGAGTTGCATTTCTACGCCGTGACTCGAATGACACGGCCACCTATGTTGTATCTTTCGTACCGCTGCACGCAACTGTGCTGGACGGAGTGAAATTGCGACCGCGTGACGCAACGTGCTCGGCGCGAGGATGGCGCCACGTGTGGGCCTGCGTCCGTGGTATGACAGATGCGACTCCTGGACCTCCTTCTGCGTCGGAGATTACCAGGCTCCAGTTATTATACGGCACGCCGCTTATCCCTCGGCGAGGTCAGACGTTTGGTGCGCCTAAGCCTAGCGGGCTTGCAGGCAGCATGATATTGAGAAACAATAATAAAGAAAATGTACGCGAGATGATGATTCCCCATGGCTGCGAATGTAGAGGAACAAATGTGCCCCGGCAACGGACAAAACACGCGAGGCATTCCGTCGCCAACGACGACATGAATTAGCTCTTACATTCCTCGCTGGTGCATGTCATCCCGTATAGACAAGGGCTTATGTCAAACCAATGTTTTGGACGGATCCCGCACCTATCTGCACAGCTGCGCCTCCTGTGCCGATGATTTAGTGCAGCGGAAGAAGCTCAGCGATCGCGATGCGCTTTGTCTCGCACGCCTGGTGCCACCGAACTGCCGCGCGAAGCTGTACACATTGGTTCTGTTAACTGTATCAGTTTTCAGAGCACAATAAATCAAATATTGCAGCAGGGGACAATATGAAGAAAATGCCAGCGTGCGGTACATTTTACCGATCAGCATGATCAAGGCCTTCTACCTTGCCAATACTGAAGCAGGTGGTCAGACTGCGAAATAATGTTACTGCGTGTGACGTGTGCCAGCCTCTCGCAATTAAGTTACACGACTGCAGTCCACTTGTGCACATTACTTGGCAGTTATGTACATGTATGTGTTGACAACCTAGCAGTGGGAGAGTAAACGAGTGCCGCTCATGGTGGTGGATGGGGAACATAATCAAACAACACGCTTCACGTGATCGTAGAAGCAGGCAACTGGCCAATAAAGCTTCGCACGTTCCCTCAATACACCAAGTCTTCATGATGCAATGAAGGGGATGAAACAGGAGAACAGATGGAATCAGTATTTAGCATCGACCATATGGATCCGACGTAGTACAATCAAGATAATAAAGCATACATAAAATTAAGTGTTTTTTATTACTGATGTTAGCTGTTCGATTATATACGGGCAGTTGAAGTTGTTTTCATGTAGCTTTAAGCCTTCACTACAGTTAATGTGTAACCATAGAGAGTAATTATTATTGTTGTAAGGAAGAAGGAGAGCAGGGAGCAAGCAGTAGTGGAGCGCGATCGCCAATGTAGGGCGCGAGAGCCGATGGCGGCTCCCAGACGTTGTTCCCTAGTTGCTGGGTTGGTTTCTCG
The DNA here is from genome assembly GCF_023375885.2 of Dermacentor andersoni. Lineage (NCBI taxonomy): Eukaryota > Metazoa > Arthropoda > Arachnida > Ixodida > Ixodidae > Dermacentor > Dermacentor andersoni. The sequence goes on along the minus strand of NC_092817.1, from coordinate 97,337,764 downwards.
CGTGCCGCTTGCCGTCAATAAATCCCCCTTATCAGAGTGATGGAGGTGCGGGATCCCTTTCGAACCTAAAGCTCCGAAGCCGGACATTACCCACCACCACTCCAGATATGCCTGATGACGCCACCCAGCAAAGGAGCTGCCCTATCTACATCGGTCATCGTGCCAAGCGCGTTGCGTCAGCGCGATCCCACTTTCTGTAGCGGCACCAATGACCATGACCTAGAACATTGGCTGTCTCATCGTTGGAAAGGGTAATCGCGCACAACAAGTGGGACGACGCAACGAAACTACGCAACGTTCTGTTCTACCCAACAGACGTCGCAAACCTCTGGTTTCGTAAGCATGAGTCTGACTTCGCCACCTGGGCTACTTTGAAGACGAGCTTCGCGGAAGTGTTCGGTCGCATGCGCACTGCAGCATGCGCACTGCATGCCAGTGCGCATGCTTCGCGCTCAACGGCGTCTACGCTGGCGTGCGCAGCCAGTAGCAGGGCGAGAACTTTGCATGCTACATCGAGGACGTCACGGACTTGCGCAAGCGCGTGAATCCGTCCACGACTGAGCAAGACAGGATCAAGCACATCGTGAAAGGCATAAACACAGCCGCCTTTCGGATGTCGCTGGCCAAGGGCCCGCGCACCGTGTCGGAACTCGTGACCTTGCGCCAGCGCTTCGACGAACTCCGCGAGCAAAGCGTGGTGAGGTTCCTGTTGTAGTTTGTGTTCGTAGTGTAGTGTAGACATGAAGGCTCGGCCGCAGATGTCAATAGACAATTTCCTCGCCGTGCTGACCATCGGCGGCGACCACACTGTGCTCCTGTCACAGCTCAAGGGACTTGTGCGTGAAGAAGTTGCACGACAGTTTCGTTTTTCACAGCGACACATCGTCCCGTATCTCCCTGTTATTATTATTATTATTATTATTATTATCATTATTATTATTAAAATTATTATTATTATTTGGTTTGAAAACATATATAGACTTCAAAGAGGAAAAGAAAGAAGGGAAGGAACAGGCTGGGAACTGGCGTCGGAAGGGGCCCAACTAAACACCGTCCTCGGTATTTTAGAGCGATTGCACAAATGTTTAGAAAGGGCAAGTGTTCTGCGTAGGAAATATCAAGAGTAGAGAGAGGGGAAAGGCAGGCACTGTTTAAAGCACGGCTTCAGACGTCATTCGCAGGGAGCGAAATCCGTTTCTCCTCTTAGCAGCGCCAGCTACGTCGATCAGGTTTCTCCAGAGTGTACCACAACTATACGCAGAACTAGTATATGCTTGATTTCTTGCAGAGTGCCTCGGGGAGGGGGGGGGGGGGGGGGGGCGTTTTACGGGCTGTTTTCTTTCTTCGTTTCAGTTCGCCGCGCCCTTTTGTGAACGGTGGAATGTGTTTGCAATAAGACAACTTTGAAATTGTTGGCAATGACGTTCTGACTGGACTTCTTTAAAAAAATTTTTTTTTTTTTGTCTAAGAACTTCGAAAGACAAGCGTAGCCGATTGCCGCGGGTTGTTTGCGAAGCAAACTCAAAAGTATTTCTGTTTGAATGCTGTCGCTCTTCTCCGTGGTTATATCCACAGAAGAAAATCACTGTCGGCAGCGTGACGAATTGTGCCGGCCTTTTCGATTGTTCGTTCTACTTTGACGCTCGTTCGGGATATTTCTTCGTTCTTTATGTACAGGAGCAACAGATGCCCACATCACAATGTGCGCTGAACATAGCGTTTTGTACAAGGTGTGCTCGACCCAAGCCGCGCCCATAAGGTGTGATGCTCTGATAAAAAAAAAAAAAAAAAGAAACGTGAGTGTTACAAGTCTCAAATTGTCACAAAGGTATGGCAGACGCAGTAGTGAGGGGTGTCCCGGATTAATTTTGTTCACCTGAGGCTATTTACCTGTCAACTAAATCAAAGCATCTAAATCTAATCAAACTGAGAAATCTACGGAGTGCAATCAACCTCTTTATATATATATACATGGCTTTCACAGACTATGAAAAGGCATTTGATTCAGTAGAGATACCAGTAGTCATAGATGAATTGCGTAATCAAGGAGTACAGGAGGCATACATGACTACATTGTGAAATATCTCCAATTATTCCACAGTTAACTTGGTTCTCTGCAAGAAAAGTAGAAAGTTACCTATCAGGAAAGAGGTTAGGCAAGAAGACACAATCTGCCCATGTTATTCGCTATATGCTTAGACGTAGTATTCAAGCTATTAGACTGGAAAGGCATGGGAGTGAGGATCAACGGTGAATCAGCAACCTTCGGTTAGCAGGTGACATTGTCCTGTTCAGCAACGCTGGGGGCGAGTTACAACAAATGATTGAGGAGCTTAATCGAGAAAGTGTAAGAGTAGAGTTGAACACTCATATGCAGAAGACAAAGATAATGTTCAGTAGCCTGGCAAGAGAACAAGGGTTCAGGATCGCCAGTCAGCCTCTACAGTCTGTGAAAGAGTACGTTTACTTAGATCAATTACTCACAGGGGACCCTTATCATGAGAAAGAAATTTACAGGGGAATAAAAATGGGTTGGAGTGCGTACGGCAGGCACTATCAGATCCTGACTGGAAGCTAACCCTTATCATTGAAAAGAAAGGCGTACACTCATAACATTCTACCGGTGCTAACATATGGGACAGAAACTTGGAGGTTAACAAAGAAACTCAAGAAAAACGGGGCAAGGAGCGGTGAAACGAAAAATTTTACGCGTAACGTTAAGAGACAGGAAGACAGCGCTGTGGATCAGAGAGCAGACGGGGATAGCCGATATTCTAGCTGACATTAAGAAAAAAGAATGGAGCTGGGATGACCGTGTAATGCGTAGGGTAGATAACCGGTGGACCATTAAAGTTACAGAATGGATGCCAAGGGAAGGGAAGTGCAACCGAGGACGGCATAAAACTAGGTGGGAAGATTAGGAAATCTGCAGACGCAAGGTTGGAATCAGTGCAAGACAGGGGTAATTGGAGGTTGCAGGGAGACGCCTTCGTTCTGCAGGGGGCATAAAGATAATGTAATGATTACGATGATGATGATGATGATGATGATGATGATGATGATGATGAAATCTAAGCTTGCAAGAATTTTTGCATTAAACGTGCATCGGAATGGGGTGTCAGACGACCAGAGTCGAATCCACAACCACGTGTTCAGAAGCAGAACGCCGTCGCCACTGAGTCACCACAGTGGGCGCTGTTTTGGTAGCTTTAGGAAGGCCACACTGTTGGGCATAAAATACACTTGTGGACTGTAGTGTGTCCGTGGAATCAGCTGGAGTCGCAGGCCGCCGTTGTTGCCAGACTTTCGTTTTGTGTTTTCTCGGCTTGTGCTAACCCGTGTTTTATTTTGCCACACACTCAGGCCTGCTCAAAGCAAACCAGACTTGCATTCTTGTATACCAATACATTCTCTATATGCTAACACAACTTCTCCTTTTTCATAGTATAGGTGCTAATATGTGCGCGAGAAGAAAGGGAGAAAATATGTTCTTGCACTTGGTGACGCCAACGCACTTCAAAGACAAATAGAAGTGAATCAATATTTTCGGTGTTTCAATAGGAAAGCCGACAAAGATATGCAGACCTACTATAAATTTTCCTGGAGTCTCCATTTATTGCAGTGCCAGAAATGGAATTCAAAAGGTCAATAAAGGAGGCTTGTTCGTGGCGTTTCTTTTCTTGCTTGCTGCTTTTTTACACTTGTATTTCAATCTTATGCTTACCCTTTGTGTATATGTGACCCGACACTATAATACAGTTATTGGTTTGCTCGCCATTCCTTTGTAGGCGTTCCCCTGTCCTAGCCTTTTCGTACGTAGCGCAGGAAGAAAGTAAGAAAAAATGGGTCAGAATTCATGACTGTCCGATGCGACGCGTCGTTGCTGGAGGAAAATGCTCTAGTGGACAGTTTAAGCAAGAGTAACTGCAAGGCGACGTCGACACCATGACGGGAGACCGCAACCAAAGCTTCGCGACGCACGTCTATATTCGTGCATCTATAACGGGATTAAGGCAGTGGAGAACGTCTTCGATTCGTGTTCGAGGGTGACGCAGGCTCGCATACGTAAGGAAAGATAGAGAGAGAAAGGATGCTAAAGCGTCCCAACTGTGATGATTTTTCGAACATTGCGACACCCGAAGCGACGCTGTGTTGACTCGCGAGTTCGAGGGACCTATAGGGCGCGCCTGGTTTTGGCGCGATAACGCATCCTTGTACGGGTTGCTACGACACGCAGAGGAGGTCATGACCACGGGGACTCTCGGTAGACGATAACGCGGCAGCGTTCGGTGCAATGTGACTCACTGGCCACTGGCTCCGCGTTCTTGCAGGCGCTTCTGCACGCTGCGTTCTCTTCTGGTCCGATGTGGCCTGTAAAATATGCGTGGTATCATCGTACTCGGGTTCTGGTGGCGTTTAGATGTGAGTATGCCACATAGTTTCAAACCCTGGTAGCGTACCGCTTACAAGCTTGTTGAGCGCGCGCGTGTGCGTGCATGCGTGTGTGTGTGTGTGTGTGTGTGCGTGTGTGCGTGTGTGTGTGTGTGTGTGTGTGTGAGCGTGTGTGTGTGTGTGTGAGCGTGTGTGTGTGTGTGTGTGAGTGAGAGAGTGCGTGCGTGCGTGTGTGTGTGTGCGTGTGTTTGTGTGTGTGTGAGATCTTTACCTTATGTCATTTTTAATGTGTTAGCATTTCTACGGTATTTCGCGCCTTTCCGAGGTCTTTGAATGTTTGCATGTCTCTGACCGTTTTTCCGCCTACCTGAGTCACTGCGCAGTCTATGGTCGAATGGGAAGAGCGTCGGGCTGCTTTGCTGAGGGAACAGGGTTCGAAGCTAACTCAAATTGGGTCACTGGGTATGTGGTAATGTGTACATATGTGCCGCTCTTCATTTCACGCCAGCAAGGGTCACTATTGGTGGGGGAGTAGGTATGTAAGCTGTCCAGTGAAACTCTCTCACGCCGACTTGGAGTACTGGGCGAGTTCCACTCGGTCTGTGGATAATCCTCAATAATGCGAGGTCAGAACTAAAGGAAGCTAAAGCTAATAGCTTTGCGAATGCTCTTCCCCAAAACATTCGGCCCAAATTAAGTTTTCGAAGTGGCTGTAAACCGGCGCTTTTGTAAAGTGCTTCAATAGTTACCTCTACTTAATTTTCACTGTAGAACAGCATAGATGATGGAAACCTACCATTCAAAGAAGCATCCGGTCAGACACAAATAAAGCCAATGACTGTCCACCAGGAAGGCGCGCTTAAGCTGTTATGAAGCATAGATAAAAAGGTCACAGGTCCTCCAAACTTGTCATATGTGTTCTTTTAATATCTAAGCGCGGCCTTTGGTTGAGTACTTATGTATATTCTTCCATAAATCACAAAAGGAAGGCACTGTTTCCACAGATGGGGAAAACCGCAAAAATAATAGCTATACACATATCATGCAGCAAAGCTGTGGTTTCAAATTGCAGACTACCGTTGACAATCAGCTTTTTATTTAAAATTATTGTTATTAAATTAATTAAACACGTAATAAACAACAAAGATCTGTGCCTCGAATCCTCAGTGTGCATGTGCTAGTAGGTGTGTGCCGCTCTACAATGAACGTCTTTGACGCCAACTTGCGTAACTATGAATGTGCCATTACGAAAGTGCCGCTCTACGATGACAAAAACATCCTTCAAATTCATCTGATACTCGGCGGAATCGAGCCCATTTCGCATGGTTCCCTCAAGGGCAGCAACCGGACACTTTAGCAGGCTGCGCCACTTATGCAATGGGTGTGTGCCGCTCTTCAATGAACCTCTCGTCAACGTGGGCTATTGTGTATGCGCCACTGGGTGTGCGGCAAGCGAGGGAACAATTCTCAGTGTTCGCACACACCGGCGCGCCTGGTACTCTTCTCGGAGGCCACGCCTGTACTTTCCGGCAGCGTCACTAGATGGCGCAGCGCGTACAGAAAGAAGCGCGAAAGAGTAGCTCGTGACCGTATGACGCGTTTCTCAGCGTTCGCACGCCCCGGCGCACCACGCACTTCGGAGGCCACGCGCAGGCTTCGCGGCGGCGCCGCTAGATGGCACCGAGTGTTCTTAGGGAAGCGCGAAGGAGCAATCCCACTGAAATACACACCTCATACATAAATTGCTTCGATGGTGGAAATACGTTGTGTCGCTATATTGATTCAACGCTAAAAGCGTTACCATCGACAGTCATCAGGAGGCAGGTACTGCCGACTTTTTGTCTACTCATTTGACAATCAAATGTCATGGAAAAAATGATATCTAAAGTTGACAAAACTTTCAATACCGCCAGACGAATCGGTCAACATCCTTATTATTGACTAATCCTAGGGTATTACGGGCCAAAATAACGATCTGATTATGAGGCACTCCGTAGTGGGCAGCTGCGGATAAATTCTACGGCACCCACAAAAATAATCTACGGCACCCACGAGCGTTTCCGCATTTCGCCCCCATCGGAGTGCGGTCGCAGTAGCCGGGATTAAACCTGCGGCCTGGAGCTCAGCAGCGTAGCGCCATAGTCGACTACCGCGGTGGGTGAATCAAACAACCATCAAGTTTGATAAATGTGGTTCGTGCAGCCTAATGTTATTAGTTTCTTCTGAGAACGTAGTGCACATGTGCAAACTGGAATGTTACTTTCTCGAACCTGCGACATTAAGCTGATTTTATCACAGATTAGGGGAGAAGATGAATACCGCCATTAAATAAACGGACAAAATAAATTTCCGTTCATTCGGAGAAGCAGCTAACTGCTCTCGAAATAGGTACACAGCTTATCAGCAGTGCTTAAGGGTTCCGTAGAAGCTCAATTTCACAAATTGGAGTTAGCCGGAGTGGTGTACGCACCAACCCAAGGTACAAATCACTATTCCTGGCTTCAAAAAAAAAAGTCGGAGTGTCGTAAGCATTGTCAAAACAAGCAACGCTTCAATTGCTATACGAAGTGCACAGCACTCGAGATTATCTTTAAATAACGATTGTGCTCATTCTACTGGTTCGGCAAGCGCAGTTAGTTGTCATTCCAGCGAAGTCTGTTGAAATCAAGATCAAGGTATTCTGTCAGACAAGTTCTATAGAGGAGCGCAGCTTTCTGCGCTTCAAGTTCTTCTCAAATTCATTCTTCAGGAGCCACTTCATCGTTGGACCATTTTCTTTGCGACTCCGAAGACAGCCCTCCAAAGTATTCAAAGGTCAGTGCAGCGGGGATCTCGTATGAGCATCGAGCGACAGAACAGGGGCACAATGCACTTTATCAGCGGCTGTCAGTCCACTGTTGTCTCAGTGAAAACGATCGCGCCGACCAATCCGACTATTCTGCTCATGACAGTTGCAGATGTGTCTGAATTCCACTCGCAAGAACAGACGCAGAAGCCACATTTCGCTCCATGGCACGTGATTGTACATTGGCGTTGTAGAATTCAACGAGTTCCGCCAACAGTCGCCTACCTCCCCTGACCCTTGACTTGATCTATACCTACCACCTGGGCTACCAAGGCTGGATAGTAGTCAGTGCACCGGCTGTGGCTACCATGTCAAATTCCTTCATAACTGTACAGGCGACAACCCTACCTGTGACTGTTGCGCCTTTGAAGCCGATAAATTTCTGAGTAAGGGATACTTGGGGCCGTATAACGTAAAACCTAATTCATTCTGACTTTATTCCATTCTACTAAGGTCAAACTTACGTAACTACCAACGACAGGATAGCGCGGTAACCCACAGCGTTGTTTCAACAACCCATTTCCTCTTTTGAAAGAGGCCACTTCTTTATTTTGCTTCGAAAGCAAGTAGCATTGCCTGTCTTGACAGTCTGTTTATCTAAATGGCTGGTAAGGAGCCAGGAGAGGCGCAAGTGAGAAGGGTTTCGTTGTGGTTCGAGCTAGCGCAGTGAAAGTAGATAACCTGATGAAGAGGGCGGGGCCGTCGTCTGCGACTGGTCCGTTTCCCATTGCTTACTTTGCGGTGGCTGTTCTAAAATTGCGGCGGCTTGCGAAGGAAAGCCTAAAATATCGCTAAAACGAATCCTCAGCGAATAAAAGTTGGTAGAGCGATGTCATATACTTGCCAAAAGGTCTCGACAAAGTTACACTGCCACCCAAATATTTTTATTATACGCAGAGAAATCCATCATCCCCGGCAGCTTCGAGTAACCAGCGTAAAAACGATCGGTGGGAAGCCATCTTTTGTTCCTGTCGGAACGAGATCACTGGCTATTCCGCAAAAAATCAGTTTTCTTCGGCATATTAGTGCATCTTTATTGCGTACACGTCACTTTGACGTGGTGAGTTCTCGCGGTTTGTGACATAGCGTGACAGACAGGCGAAGTGAGCGGAGCCCGAAAAAATGTGACCAGTAGCGTAGGGCTCATGCCGAAAAAGGCGCACAATCGTAAAAAAGAAAGATTGACGTCTTGCCATTGTTCGGAATAATCATGCATAATCAGTTTGTACACGTCATATCAGACGGGGTGGGGTGTTGTCACGGTTTGCGTGACGTCGTGTGACAGACATGCGAAGCGGGAGTGACCCGAAAGAAATGTTTGGCCAAGCGTGGATGGCTAGTGGCAGAAATGGAATAGTAACAGATCGGAATAGCTTTAGGTTATAGCGCCCTTGGACAGTGGTGACAACGGACGTGTACTCTGGAGGCAGCCAGAGTGCCAGTTCGCTTCCTGCTGTCCACGAGCCTGCGAAATAGGCTGTGATAGTAACACGTGATGCTTCAATTTGGCGCGTCGATTTCTCTGTCGATGCGCATATTGCTCCCTTTTTAACCCTTTCTAACCCTTTAAATCCCTTTCTTCTTTTTGCCTCGTGCAGGGTAGCAAACCGGACTTTTTCTGATTAAGCGCCCTGCTTTTCTTTTGTTTCTCTCTCTGGCCGTAGTTTTGTGGCTGTGCTCGAGAGGATTGTATTAAAGAAAACTCTCTACTTCCTGGAACATATAAAGATACGCTCGGAAAAATAAAAGGCGATGCTTCTCTTAAACATTTAGTCACTGTAAACTGACGACTGCTGCAGAAGGCTATCAGCTACGTGCTCAGCAGTGGAACGGACTCATGAAATCGACGTACCTTTTCCTGGCAAAAGCAGACACCAAATCTACCGTCTTCGCAGTACATAACCTGAAACTGGCATAGCATCGCAGCGCTCGTTTCGTCTGGTCCAAGCATACCTTCACCTGCCGCTTCTCAGCGTGCAATCTATGAGAGTCACGTTTCGTCTCGCTCATCTTTCTTCGCGCGGAGACAATCTCACGAGCGCATCTCAATTTCAGAGGGTGTGGTGCGACAGAAAGCATCTCGAAGGTTAGCTGCATTCGCAGCTAGTTGTCGCATATTCATCGTTCCTTAGATAACATCGCCACGAAATCGATCGGCAACAAAGCTCGTTGCCATAGAGTTGGCTTCGCATCCTAAACGCTTACGGTAGCGATAAAATGCAACGCCGTCACGCACCGTTCTAGCTTCCTGCTTATTTTTCTTTTATATACCGAGCAGAGCAGGCGTGGCTAGAGTTATTTAGATTGATTCTGCGATCGCAATATTGAACATAACACGATCATTCATGTGCAGAGGTTGCGACACTTGGCAAGAAAAGCAGAATTACCCCGACAATGCCGACGTAAAACCGCGTCGACTCTGCAGCCAATTCTGCTCCCGAGACTTGGCCTTCTTTTTTTTTTGGCTTCCCTGCTTCCCCCCCCCCCCCCCCCCCCCGTCCCGTCCCGTCCCGTCTCTCTCTTTGTAGTTTCAAGCGCCGAGTGTTGAGAACTAACTAAATATATAAAAATAAACGAACGTCATCAATTCGCCAAGCTTCGCGTGGGGTGAAACACGGGTGACACACAAGTGAACATGTTTTCGATCTCAGAAGCCGCTGATGTGCCGACGCTTACGCCAGGTTCGCACTCCGCATTCGAAGCAAGCTGTGGACTGGTGTGTGCTCCGACATGCTCCCATTTATAAGCGTGGCGGCGCTCGCATTTGAAGACGTGCTATCTGCCGGCCACTAGGGGAGGCCGGTCATCTGCGATCCGGAGGGCGAGAGACAGGGAAAGCGTCTGCTTCGGGGACGGGGCTCTCGCTCAAAACTGGCCACTTTGAGAATTTGGTCGTACAGGGGTGAAATTAAAATACGAAGTTCACACGCATGGGCGTGTGCACGGCCTTGACCCAGCACTGATGCAAGATTATAAGCGGGCTACTCGCGCCTTTCCGTCCTGCAAGTTTCCAGCAGTAAGCAAGGCGAAAGGGGTGCTTCAGCATTTCAGCATAAAAAAAGAAGAAAAGGACTCGATGGACTCCAGTTATGTCAACAAGAAAGGTGATTTTTTTTTATTGTGCCACATCAGGCTGCTGTGCATCCAGCACTTTCATCCCACCGCCTTACATTTGCCGGTTCTTATTTATGGATTTTTGCAGTATTATGGAGCGCTGGGTACATTTTCTACTCATTTTATTTATTAGCTTGCTGATATTTTGTCGAGTCATCCTCATGATAGGTGAATCTAATAAAAGACCGCATGGTGATTGTACTTAAAGCTGCACTAGAACCATTATTTTCATATACCAGCCCTCGATGCACATGTTAGGCTTATATTTCTTTTTCATTTTTACACCGCAAAAACAACTTGTTCTTAGCCTTCTTTAATTCTTGCCTCACCACAGTCGTCATTGTGTGGCCGACGAGCGAGAACCAACTTTTTCAGACTGCGGAGCCTTTTGTTCATATTCTAAGACGTCTCTATCTGCTGCAGTCTCTCTTTTCGCCGTTGTTACTTTTTCTTGTTCGAATATCCCTTCCGACGGCGGTGCGGTAAGCTTCTGGGGAACGACTTTTCAGCCTCCAATCTAGGGAGTGCTCGTGCATGGCTGCCGCTATCTTTGCGAGTCCCAATGTCTTCGCTTCGCACTGCTCATGCATTTCCGAGCAGCTGTGCATCCGCGAGTTGCTCAGTGCAGTCGCAGGCAGACGCGATCCGTTCTCCTCGCGACGCGTTGTACTTTAAACGGGACCGACCACCGCAGCTTCTGAGGGGCTGGCTGTTTGGTCTGTATCGCAGACTATGATTACTTTCTTTCACGTGATTCTTGGACACTACATTACCCGATTACACCCGCAAGCAGGACGACGGGATCCTCTACTAACTGCCGCAATCCTACAAACGACTATATTTTTCCTTTCTGTATACGCTTTAGGATTGCCATTTACGAATGCGGTTACCCGTGAGCCATTACCAGGGAGAGAGAGAGAGAGATAAATAAAATAGAGAGAGAGAGAAACACGTGGTTCTTGATCATGGTTTATAGAGGGCGACATTGCTACGACAGCTTTTTCTTTTTTTTTAAACAGGTTCTTTAAGAAAACGTGTAGAGAAGCAACGGAAGATGCTTTTACGAATGAAATTCGCAAATGCGGCTGTTCGCAAGTGCTACCCACACTTGTGATGCTGGAAACACGGACGCATGAATCAACTGCAGCTTCTTCATCAATGTCCCTGTTGTCTATAGCTTTTCGTTTTGACGATGTAATTTGCACGTAATTGTTCCATGACGACTAGCGGTTAGATGGGCATAACTAAGTTCTATCTGCCCTTTCGCGATGGGGATGATTTGGGTCAAAATGTGGGGTCATATTTTGTAGGAATTCTTTCCGTGCGGTTATACACGTTTCTGATTATCCGTATCACTGAGCGGTTCACCCCGAGCGTTAGAGGGTGATTCGCTTCGTGTAGGCCAATGACGAAGTGCGAAAAGAATGGGAAATTAAAAAAATATCACCACAATATACGGTCGTCCTGCTTATTCTTAGTATTCTAGTTTTTTTATTTATTTGTCTTTATTTTTTTTTGCGTAAGGCCCACCATATTTACGCCGGTAGAAACTGTGCTCAAGAGAATGAGGGTGTTAATTAAAGATGTGGAACAAAGTGCATGGAACATGCTGCAGCTTGTTCTCAGACGCTGGTTATCCATGTAAAATCCCGATTGTCATAAACAGAAGTCGTCTCTGCAATCTAAATTGGAGAGATTAATATCTTCGAAATAGAATACGGCGCATCCATTACTGCAATATTGTCTGATTGTAGACCCCATTTAGTAACCTCAGCTACCGCGAAAGCTAATGCATGTAGCTGTTTCCAGGCACAGTGGTTGTCTTGAATTCAGAGTAGTTCGGATCGGCTTTGAAGCTCACGTGGTATCCAAGGCCGCGCTGAACTTGTTCGAGTCGAGCAAAATATGAGTGCGCCTTTGATTTTGTGGCGCAATGTATTGTACCACCCACATCCTTATTCAAACCTGCTGTATTCATTCCAATAATTCTGTACGTTTCTCGTGAGATTCTTCTGGAAATGTCACGGAGACGTATATGGAATCCATATAGATTCCGTCTGAATTGTACGGAAACATACGGAATTATTGCAATAGCATATGGAACGTGTCAATAGGGATATGTCCACAAAAAATATTCTTTTGGTCCCTGCTTATGTTTCTGTCTCCTGTAAATCATGCTGGCTAATTAACTTGCCTGTCCTTGCTAAGTTTCGCTTTTTTCATGCGGTTAACATCTGTAAATTATCTCACATGTTCACAGACCAAATATTTTTAACGTTAGAACAATGACCAGCATCTATAATGTTCTATGAAATAAATTATTTGCCAACCACTGTTTGTTATGGGCGATAAATACATAGCTTTATACGCTTACACTAGGAAGGCACACTCGCAAACAGTGTTTAGCTAGTTTCACGTGTCTACAACGCATTACGCCGCCGTTTAGTCTTGGTTAAGTGGTACAAGGCAGGCCGCTTCGTTGAGCTAACCAAGCGTGGTAGCTTCGCTGCTAATGCCTTTTGCTGGTGAGCACGATATCACGAATTCGATTTTCCGCCCGCGAAGTCTATATTTCATTGAGGGTGAGAAGCCGAAACCTGCAGCGCATAGCAATCCCCTGGTTTCGTTCAGGAGCGGTCAGTATTGATTCAGAGCCATGCACTGCGGCATCCGTCCAGTCCCAGTCGTAAGTTTATTTCTTTATTTGTTTTGCTTCATTGCTCCTTCATTTACTGAGTCTTTTGTGCTTTTTCTTCGCTATAAAATCTATAGAAATGGTGTAAGAAATGAATGGAGTCCCTTCAACGTTCCACAGCAAGAATATAGCACAAAGCACAAGATAATCAGCTTCAGAACTTTAAACCAGTTTGTGTGGTACAGCGTGAAGCAGAGACAAGGGACGCAAGAAAAACGAGAATAAGCGCTTCCTTGTCCGCTTTCAAGCGTCCCTTGTCCCTGTTTCGTGCTGTACCACACAATATAAAAATGGAAAACCAACTAGCTCAAACCATCACCCTTCTAATTTAAACCAGTCCATAGAATCGGACATTGTAGTGTATCCTAGGGCAATCTTAATTCAAAGAAAAGTCTGTATTATCAATAGCTTTTCATGAGGTAAAAAACAAATAAATATTACTTTGTTCTGACTTACAGGCACATTGCCTAATACTGCATATTTAGCACGACATACATCTCTTGCTGCTTTGAAGTCCTTAGCACGGTGGACAAAGTGACGTTTGCCGAACAACTGCATTTCCTTGTATTCCTTTGCTAGCGTTTCAGTATTGCGGTTTGTTATAATTTTTTACACAGGAAGCATTGTCGCCGAACGAAACAGACAACCATGCAACGCTCTTACGACTGAAGTCAGATTCTGCGACAACGGATGCTGTAAGCAGAAAAGTAGCACTTGCCAGGTTGATGCCATGAGGTCTATTTTAGACAGCAAGCTTCTACGCTTGGTACACGGCACCATTCGCTTATTCCGAAGCCCGATCGAAGCGTCGCTCATTGTAATGTTACGCTTTCTGTATCCCATTACGCCATCTCCAGTGCAGGGTAACAAACTGAACATTTGCATTCCGGTCAACCTCCCTGGCCCTTCGCCTCTCATTTATCTCTCTCAATGTACTCCAGTGAGTGAGTGATGAATGAATGAATGAATGAATCAAATTGTGAACTACAAAGGTCGCTCTACGGGAACACAGATTTTCAGAAACGTTTCTTCTGGCCCACTCAGCACGTGCATCGCATTAGCCGAACGTAAACATCTTTCAGATTTTCGCCTTTCTCGATTACCTTGTCCCTTCGGAGTGAGGAAAACGAAGCATCCTTATAAAAGAATATTTGAGGGAGCAGCATCTAAGGATATATGCACACACGCAAGTATACGCATAATCGCGACGCATCGTGCCTCGTTTTTTGTCCTTCGCATTCGCAGCAGAATGTGGAGCGCGAGGCGCGCGTGGCAGAACGTGGATCGAATACAAGCTGCTACTCGACCGGCCGTAATAAAACAGCCACAGCCGTCGACATTCCCATAGGCGGACCTCATCGCTCGCGAAGATTTTCAACGATAGCGTTGAAAAGGTTAACGACAGCGAGATAGCTCCGAGAGAACAACAACATCCTCTCTACGGATGTTTTCAAGTGAGCCTCTGCGTCGTGCTTACATTAATTGAGTTCGTGGAAAAATTAAATAGAAATAAAATAAGTTAAGCGATGTGGATAAGCAAAAAGCTTTTAACGTATACCGTTGCTGGGATTTCCAAATGACATTCTTCTAACGCTGCTGAACACATTATTCCCGCTTCTGGAAAACTCGTCACGGCACAAAGGAAAGAAAGTACAAGTACACGTACATTAAGTAAACGGAAAGATCGAAAGAACATTGCCGGACGTTGCAAAAGCTGTTTTCGAGAGATTTCAATCGCTGCCACTTTTACGACGGCGATGAAAAGAAATTAACGGCTTCAGCAGAAATGCAAATAAAGTGTAAGTTACGTGGCGTGGGCAGTGGGATTTTGTTCCCTCAAGTAATAACAAATATGGTCGTACTGAGAAGTTGGCCTGCAGTAAATTTTCTTAAACGGTCGAGCTTCGTCGGGGAGAAAATACAAGAAAAAAGAAACCGCAACCATTTAAAAAGAAACCACGGTAGGCACACGGAATTTCCAAGCAGGCAGAGAAAGCTCGAGCCGACAATTTATGACCGGGCATTTCAACGAAACATTCAGGGTACGCACCGATGTGTCACTTTTATCTTGGGTCGGGCGTTAAGCACACACAGTGGTAACTGTATGCAAATGAAAGCGCGGTGACTGATTTTGAATGTTCGCTTGAAAGGATGTTGTCCATGGGCATCTACTAGCGTAGTTTGCCCTGACTGAATTTTGTGCGTTCGACGTAGTGGAGTTTATCAGCTTCATGAGGCGAAGCATTGTCATTTTACAAAGGTGGTTCCGTTCTCAAGTCCTCAGCAAATTGCACAAGATGGCAAATTTATAGGCAACCACGGCCTCCGCGAATTTGCCAGCCACTGGCTGATAGAAGTGTACGGTTGTGCTTATTGCATGTATCTTAATTTCTCGACCATTTGCAAGCCGCGACTACGCTGGCCGATTAGGAAATTATTCTGGCTTGGTACGTGTATAAGTTACGGTAACTTCGTCCCGGGAGATTCAGACGTGCAGTCTGTAACAAAAGATGTGAATGTCGGCAGCTACCTCATGGGAGCCTGATATTTCGAGCTTATTTTTCTCTCTCTGTTTGTTTGTTTGTGTTCGACAGCAGTCGAAATGTACGACGCAAGTGACTCCTTGTTATTAAGGGGACTGTTTGGGCATGTTGGTAGGACATGAATGCAGCTTCTTGCGCACAAGACGAGGACACATAAGACGGTGAGACACACGAGCGCAGACTTACAATAATGTTTTATTTTGAAGAAAGTGACCACATATATAGCAGAATCCGTGACACATCACGTGTGCGTCGTCCGCAGAAAATTCCTATCTCTACGCGGCGGAGGGGGATGGCATCTCTGTCCCGACGTGGGAGCGGCCCGCTGCGCACTAATCGCGAGCACCGACGGACCTCAAGAAAGTTATTTATTTATTTATTTATTTAGGTATTTATTTATTTATTCCTCAAATGCCCCTGGAGAGGGGTTTTACATGAGGGGTGGGTTGCTTCAAAGAAAAATGTGTTCGATGGCGGTCCTGAAAGCAATCGCACTGGAGTGGTCCGTCGCTTCTTCAGGCAGATAATTCCAGTCTCTCGCTGTACGTGGAAAAAACGAATGAAGATGGGATGATGTGCGCGCATGCGTGGAGTACACTGATTTTGAATGATTGGCCCGGGATGAATGGCGGTGAGCTGGCGATATGACGCTGTTACCAATCGGGGCATGATAAAACTTGTGATATAGAAAGAGCCTGGACACTTGACGTCTCGCTTCTAGTCTAGGAAGATTCGTATTAGATTTTAGAGCTGTGACAATAGTATATGAAGAATAGTCATGGAAGATAAATTGGGCTGCGCGGTTTTGGACAGATTCATGCATGTTAGAAAGATTAGTATGATGAGGGTCCCAAATTGAGTATGCGTATTCAAGTTTGGGCATTACCACAGATCTGTAGGCAAGAGTTTTTACCGGAGGAGGGGCAAATTTCAGATGTCGCCAGAGAAAGCCTAAGGTGCAGTTAGCCTCGTTAGTTATTTTAGCGATGTGAGAGGACCATGAAAGATCTCGCGTTAAGATAAGCCCTAAGTATTTATAACAGGTCACAGATGATATCATTGAATTACCTAAGAGATATGAGGGTGCTACATAAGAATGCCGACGATTGAAAGAGATTAATGAGGTTTTATTTACATTTAATGACATTACCCAAGTCTTACACCATTTTTCAACTGTTTGTAAGTCACGCTATAGGACAGGGATATCTGAGCTATTGTTAATGGGTCCGTAAATAACACAGTCGTCCGAAAATAGGCATATGTTAGAAGATATGTGATTAGGAAGGTCATTAATGTAGATTGAGAAGAGGAGGGGGCCAAGAACAGAACCTTGAGGAACCCCAGAAAGCACAGGAGACAGAGGGGATGAAAAGTTATTTGCAAAAACGAACTGTTGCCGGCCGGTCAGAAAGCTGCGCAACCAATTATAAATTAGGGGATTGAGATTCAGGACTGCAAGTTTCAAGAAAAGACGGTTGTGGGGTACCTTATCAAAAGCTTTCTCGAAGTCTAAAAACAATGAGTCTACGGGTACATTAAGGTCTAATTGGGAACTGATGTCATTTATAAAAAGTGCAAGTTGAGTATCGCAAGATAAATTCTTAAGAAATCCGTGCTGACTATGATGAAAAAAGTTGTTAGAAATTAGAAATCTCATGATGTGGGAAAAGATGACATGCTCCATCAGTTTGGAACAAATGCTGGTAATGGAAATTGGCCGGTAGTCAAGACATGACGTTGAAGAAGCTTTTTTGGGGACTGGAATGATCTTACCTGTCTTCCAGTCCTGCGGCACCACTCCAGACGAGAGGGACTGTTGAAAAATGTGATAAGATGACACTAGTGACATCTTTTGTATTTTTAAGCACTTTCGCGTTAATTTCGTCAAAGCCAGCTGATGAAGTTAGCTTCAAAGATTCTATTAGTCTGCAAATGCCATCAGGTTCAAACGTGATGGCTGGCATGAGAGGATATTGAGGGTTAGGGAAATAAGGAAAATTGCCTTCAGATTCTTTTGTAAAGACTGATCAGAATGTTGAATTAAGTGCTGTTGCGAATTCAGTATCAGGGATAGGGACGCCATTTTTGTCAAGTATATTTATCGATTTCTTTGGGCATGGATTGACAACCTTCCAGAATTGACGAGGGTTATTACGTAGCATATCAGGAAGTGAGGTTGAAAAGAATGATCGCTTAGTTTTGTTAGCTTGTGACTGAAACATTTTGTCAATGCAGCGGTACTTTTCCCATGCGCGTGACATGTCAGATTGCTTGGCGATACGATAAAGCCTTTTCTTTTTATTGTTCAGGCGTTTCAATGCGTTATTAAACTGCAGGCCACGGCGGCCGCAATAATAATAATAATAATAATAATAATAATAATAATAATAATAATAATAATAATAATAATAATAATAATAATAATAATAATAATAATAATAATAATAATAATAATAATAATACTATCGACTCCACGGCAGCGCTCCATCGAAGTACACATGGCTTGATGCAACATTAGCGTAACTATATTGTGTCGGGCATCGTGTGTAACGGATAAGCAGTGGCATCCAAGAGTCACAACACAGGTACCAAGAGAAGGCAAAAAATTAAGTGCACTCGGGTGAACAGCAAGCAATCACAGTAAGGTGCTGAGCCGAGCTTCCCAAGTGGCTGCAGAAAATAGGGTATCTTCCTCTCCACAATTGCTCTCCGTCCCTCTCAGAAGGAGCAGCTACATTAGCAAATCTGCCTCTAGAGGGGGAGCCTGCCTGCCCCGCGGAAAGTGCTGGCGCAGCAATCCGCTGAGAGGAATTCTTTGTGAAAGCCTTTGCGTGATGTGAACACAGACTTCCGAGCGCTACGATTGTGGCGACAGCGCTGAACCAAAAAATTAAAATTAAATTATGGGGTTTTACGTGCCAAAACCACTTTCTGATTATGAGGCACGCCGTAGTGGAGGGCTCTGGAAATTTCGACCACCTGGGGTTCTTTATCGGGCACCTAAATCTAAGTACACGGGTGTTTTCGCATTTCGCCCCCATCGAAATGCGACCGCCGTGGTCGGGATTCGATCCCACGACCTCGTGCTCAGCAGCCCAACACCATAGCCACTGAGCAACCACGGCGGGTAGCGGTGAACAAGACTATTAGCGAAGCACGAAACAAAGTGTGCGTTGGCCAAAAGCTTATACAACAAAATTACGGCTAAAACGCATCAACATTGTTGGTCGCCTCGCGCGAATGGAACTAAGCTAGATAATCATATTACCAGAAACGTTACGACATTGCACTGCAAATTTCTGCCGTAAGTAATCAGGTCGGCTGTGACGTACTCGACCAACAATATACAATTCAAGCGTGGTATGATGTATAAGGCATATGTGTCCCTAGATTGCGTCAGTCTAAAGGAAAAAAAAAAAGAACTAAGAACGAAAGGAACGCTTTTTCACGATAAATTAGAACTTTGCAGGCCATTTTCTTTCCTTCTCCCACCCGAAAAAGAACACAAACAAGCGACTAAACAGACAAAGCCCATCGACAATCTCTTTGATACGCGTCGAATATGCCGGCGACGCACGGTCCATATAACAGAAATAATTGCGACACATATATCAAATTGCGCCGTGAAACAGCTGCCTCGAAGTACAAAAAAAAAAAGCCTGGTTATGGCGAAGTTATCAGGAAAAGAAATGAACTTCGTTAAGAACGGTATTTCTTTAAAAGAGGAGTGGCTGTAGAAGAGTTACAGCGAGATGGTGCACTCCAACAGCGCGGGAACTAGTGCAGCGTATATTGAGACAAAGCCGCGCGCGACAGTGATGACATGACAGTGCCGAAATTCTGCTGACGCCTGTGAGCAGCTGGCTCGCCGGTAAGTTATCACGTGATACAATCAGTCCCAGTAAGCAACCCGCACGTGGCAGGCTGAGTTCCGTAGTGCTCCTTGCCTTTCTTAGTTGATGCGAAGGGCCATCGCGTACGCTGCACCGAGTGTTCTCACGCGGGTTTTTCTTCTTCGCGCCCGTACTAAGCGGAGTATACTGCATTTCGAGTGATCGGTGTGAAATGTGTGCACTTTCGTGGGACCATGAAAAACGTTCCCGTGGCACATTTCGGAAAGAAAAAAAGCGAATAAAGCGATTTCGAATATTTAGAATAAAGCGATTTTGTTATAACGAGGGCGCACTGCACTTGATAACGTTACTAAATCACTGGAGCATACATACGAAGTAACTAAGTACGCTGATGACGACTCCCATAAGGAACTCTGCTCATATGATTTATTAAGTTTATTACACATGAGTAACTAGGGCAATTTACAGACGAACGCATAGAAGCCCTAGGGCTGGCTAGAAGGAAATAAATAGAATGCAAATCAAGGCGGCCATTGTTTGGGTTAAAGCATTATTCACTGTGTACAATAGACGGTCAAAGGGGCACGTTTTACGCGCAGAGCAAATGGGCTCACGGGGTTCAGTGTTGTTGCAAGTCCACGTGGAAGTTCACTCAAGGATGTAAATGAGCTGAGAGTTTCGATATTTTTTTCATCAGGCAGACACTGCATACTGGCTTGAATTACGCAGAATACGAACGGTCGGATGGCGCACCAGGTCCTCGGTGACAACGAAATGGAGGGCGCTGTGAGAGAACGCTATCTGAGGTGCACCACTTGAGTAGCGCTGTGGCTGAAGATATAAAGCGACACGAAAAAAGTGGTCCTTTTCACTTATCTCGCGTGTCACTTTCACCGGTCCATTTTCCTTTGTAAGAGATACCAGCCGGACCTATTGTAGCGATTATTATTTCAGCTCTTTTTTGTTCTCGCGCTTCATCAGCGATCCGAACGGCGCTTCGCCTACGTTATCACCATGATCGGCCGGTTGTGAGTGGTCGATGACACGCAAGGAATAGAAGCGAGCGAAAAAAGGAATCGCTATGCATTGCACCGGCCTTAGTTTCATTGAAGGTACAGATATGGTGCAAGAAGCGAAAAGCGAAAACGCATTGCTAAATTTCTTTCGATGATCTTCTCGAGCCAATCCTGATCTCTTACGCGTTTACACAAGCGCCACCTTCAACCAGTTCCGCTTAACATATCAAACTTGCCGTATTAAACGTGCCATTTTCTTAAGCTTTGTTGGGATAGATGCTGTAATCAAGCATTGTGTAGTGCTCTCCGCGCATTTGTCGAACTGGGGCTCCTCTCGAAGTTACTTCTGCCCTTTCTCTTCCAATTAGGTTCACGATCGCCACATGACGAAGAAAAAATAAGCTCGCCTGCACATAACCACCACTGGTGACCAAACTATTACCCCCGTGACAACGTACAGTCGGTTACCGCGCGCACTAAACATTAGACTAGCTCCAAAACTGCACAGTAGAGTACTTTACCGCGCAGCTTTGGAGCTGGGCAAATTGCGCATGGTTTCGTGCGTCGCGCGGACTCTGTGACTGACGGCGTATGTGCACGTATTTCGGAGGTCACAGCAGACAATGCAGCGGACGAAGACGACGATGCCGCGCACGGAAAATATCATCTTCTTGAGAAGAATGCGGGCGCACGCCGTACACGCCTGCTGTCGCAGTTTACGTGTTCCGAGCGGGAAGGATCGCTGAACTCGATTGAGTTTCTGCTTTCGCTTTTCGCCGTATGTTCGAAATTCCGTGTCCACGTCAGCTTTCGCGACTGAGCAAACGCGTCGGGTGTCGCGCCTAAGCCTACCTTGCGAAGTGGTGAAATAAAGTGAAGCGATGCGTGACGACCTGCCCCGAGGCGCGGAGCATCGAAAGCAACGCGTACCTTTCCGGACTAGTGCGAGCAACAGCGGGGCCGGAAAAGCATCGACAAGCAAGCAGGGGAGCTCCCGAGTGCGGACTACTCCGCTGACGCATAAACTTTGCAGATGAGTCGCGCGGAAGGCGTTTCGTGAGTCGGTTCGCGAATATACCCGCAAGTGTGTGTGTGCGAGAGAGAATATGTCTGACTGAGAGAGAAAGACTGAGACGATAGGAAAGACGGGGAGGATAACCATACGCAGATTCAGTGTACTTACCTGCACTATGGAAAGTGCCGTGGCAAGGAAAAGAGGGACAAAGAAGGGGAGCGCACTAGTTGCGCTCCCACGTGACTACGAGCAGCGAGAGCTGGCTGCTTGAGATAACGCACTCGTCGTTTTCTGCGCCAGCGACTCCGCACGAGTGAATTAACAGATTTTGTTAAGGCGTGTTGCAGAGCCCATCCGGACGCGTTGAACACGCGTCTGTTTAGGCCGCGCTGTTTCTGCTAGTTTTGCTTTATGCATGCGGCGTCGATTATGCGCTCAACTGTCCCTAATTAAGGACATTGTAGCGGATGGCTACGGATTAATTTTATCAGAGGCGGGTCTTTGAATCCTTCAAGTCATTGTTTCTTTTTTTTGCATGACTGGTCAATTTACCAGCTCTAGACGCGCTTAAAGATTGATTCTGGAGGAAGTTGAAGCGTCACGAAAATGAGCTAAAACCTTCTTCCTTGTGTTCACAAATTCCGGGGAAAATTATTTGGACGTAAAGATTTTAAATTACCTTTCATTCGAGAATTCGAACCAGCGCGCATGACATAAGAGTCATGGGTAAGGCGTAGCAATATCCCCACACACACCATTCGATGAATTCCACTGCCATCGGAATGCCGCTGCCTATGCCGTGAAAGCTACGTAGTGTATTCGGGAACAAATAACCTCAAGAGACTTTTTCAAGACTTATGAAATAAGTGCTTTAGACACCGGTGCGAATATCGTCGCCTTTACTCACGTGCCTCACGCACAAAGATTACGACCCTTTCTTCTGGTCGTTTTAAACCGCGCCGGTTGCCCTACGCCCGAAAGGCATGGAGTGACGTGTATGTATACGTCCTCCTATAGAAGCATTGTCTACTTTCACAGCGACCCCTGCCACTCCCTTTTCTATTCGTCACTCCCTTCTTCGAGGCTTGTCCGGGACACTGCGTGCTACGGAACTCATCGATCACAGCGGGATTTTTATTCGCTTCGAACGGCTCTGATTGATTGGCCCCTGGACAACAAAGAAGTCACTTTTTTTCCGCCGTCCTCTCTTGCTTCCTCAGTAGATTCCATTCTCCGCACCATACACATCGCATCTTGTGTCCACTGTCCACAAAATTTGTCCTTCTCTGCTCACTGCGACACCAAAAAAAAAAAAAAGAAGAGAGAGAGAGAAGATGTTATAACGTTCGCACCGCGACTGCAACCGTTTGTCTTGAAGCCTGGTCTTGCAGCTTGCTGTCAGTGATGGAAGAGTGCTTTGAAAACCAAGCAGTAAAGGAAAAAGAGGAAGCGACATTTCCAAATAAACGGCGTGTTTTCCTTGTTTTTTTTTTTCTGCTGCCAAAGCATCTACAGCCACTTGATTTAAAATTTGATTTCCTTGGAACAATGGATGCTGTTGGGATTCGTGTAGCTCAAAGGGTTCGTGATCAAACCCGACAACCAACTCGATTTGTTTCAAGTCTGTGTTTCTGTGAGCTCAATATTTCTCCAGCCGGCACGGACAGGCAATGGTCATTCATTTATTTTGTGTATATTATCGAATCAAATCATCTACGCCACGCACGCACGCACGCACAGACGCACGCACGCGCGAGCACACGCACACGCGCACACACACGCACACACACACACATGCACGCACGCACACGCACACACTGAGATCAAGACATGGGTAACTATAGAGGAGGAACTCGAACGCTTGCCTATTAAAGGCCGCGCTTACCAAGTAACCGAAGGTGGGCTGAGAGGGCAAAAGCTGAGCGATGCGTTGTCCCACAAGAGCAAAGGGTAGAGCGCGTGAGCGCGTCGAGGGTTCTGTAGTTCGAAAGTTTCAGTGATTCATTATATCTGCCGAGTTTCCCCGCGTAACTCTTTTTCGGTGGAGAGCAGAGCCGAGGAGCTGCGGCAGAGGAGGTCGAGGAGACAGGATGGGTTTAGCAGGGGGTGCCGGCGTGAAGGAATAGTACGACGCGAAGACGGATGACTTTTAATTCGTTAGTCGCTGGAAGTGCTCGCTACGCGCGTCCCTCACCGAATGGTGTTCTGCGCGACTCGGACATTCCTGCGGTGCCATTGAATCACGAGAGGGGTCGACTGGTGGCAATAAGGCCCGAAGAAGTGTATCGGGAGGGGCTAGTCGAACTCTGTCTCGAGGGCAATTAGGTACATAGATTTTTTTCGATCCCCTCGTCCTTTTATCACTGCGTATAGTCTGAGGAGGCTGTATAGTGCTCTCTAGTGAAGCCAGAAGCCTTTAGAGTCCAATCAGCCTATCGGCGGGAATCTTTCTAAGCTTCTGACGAAATCGAATTCGTGCTTTTATTGGAGAAGTAACTAAAGCTGAGAAACGAGCTGGTCGTTTACGCGAATAGCTAGGCATGTATATCTGCGGAGCTGCTCGGGACGTGATACACTGCAGCTGCACCATAATGAAAACTGGCCCGGTTTGATGTGGTGACAGATGTGTCCTTTCTGTGGTGCGTTACTGCGTTGGGTCCCTGTCCTAACCAGTTGCTGTGGTAAGCATTTTCCCACTGAGAAAGTTTAGCACTACTCTTGCATATCTGCTACACACGTCTACGTCACCTCTACGATAGGTCTAGCATCGAACGCTAAGAAGCACGGCTCTCACCATGCGTCGCCAGCTCCGACGAGAACGTGTTTGTAGTGGGTATTCTAAAATGTTTGATAGTCAAGTCCTTGCTCTGAAGCGATGTGCGGTGACCAGAGTTGCACTGGGTGATATCGACGGTCTTTCCAGCGCTTTCTGAAAGCAGTATATAGGAGGAGCTTCGCATTTGTTATACAGAATTGATAGATAATACACTTATAGGGGCACAGAGGAGGACGCAAAATCTTGCTTAGAAGGGTGACTCGGATATCGCGCGACATTTCGACATCGCCACATATTTCATGCCGGTACGCGGTGGAAGATGTGCCGGCAATGGCCACTGGCGTGCTTTCTCTCATAGCCACAAACTAACACTGACAGAGTGGTAGGAGTGGTAGTGGTCTGCAAAGCCGGCGTTTGTGACGCTACTGTATAACTGCGGAGAGAGAGAGAGAAAGGCAAAGGAAAGACAGGGAGGTTAACCAGAGATTATCTCCGGTTGGCTACCCTGTACTGGGGGAGGGGCAAGGGGATGCAATAGGTGAGAAAGAAAGAAGGATAAAAAAAGGAAAAAAAGAAACCTAAGCACACACACACGCACGTACACACTAACTATTTCTGTGGGCACTGTCACGCAGCCCGCAAAGGCGTTCCTAGTCTTACGCAGTGTCACCGTACAGTCCTACATCACACAGCGTACAGTCACAATTTGTCAGAAAGTCCCGTGTCTTTCAAGTATCGCAGCAGCGCCTTCATAGCGGATCGCGCTGATGTTCGCGTAGGCCAGGTTCCAAGGATCTTGTTTTCTGTCATTGGGCGCTTGTCCAGTTTGTCTAAGGTGGCTGAGAGGACTGCTCTTTGTAGGTTAAAACGAGAGCACTGACAAAGAAGATGCTCTATTGTTTCATTGTACCCGCAGAAGTCACAAAGTGGGCTGTTGGCCATTCCGATAAGGAAAGAGTAGGCATTTTAAAATGCTACTCCAAGCCATAGACGGACGAGAAGGGTGCAGTCACGTCGTGGAAGCTCGGGCGGAGTATGGAGCTGTAAATTAGGGTCCAGGGTATGGAGGCGTGCACTTGTGAATTCGGATGAATTCCATTGGGCTAATGTCAGGTCACGCGCATGCGTCGGCTCTCGAAAGAGGAATGGCAACGCAGTTGACGCCGTCATGGGCAGATCGGGCAGCTGCATCTGCTCGATCATTGCCATGTATGCCACAGTGACTAGGCAACCACTGATATATTATATCGTGCCCTTCGTCAACTAGTCGATGGTGGACTTCTCTTATCTCTGCGTCAAGCTGCTCATGTGATCTATGGCGCAGTGCTGAGAGTACCCTCTGTAGGACTGCCTTGAAATCACAGAAGACTGACCATGCGTGGGATGGTTCCTCCATAATGAAATGAAGAGCCGCACGCAGGGCTACCAGTTCAGCAGCTGTCGTCGATGATACATGTGACGTCTTAAGCTGTATTTTGACGGATCTTCTAGGTATCACCACAGCGGCAGCTGCGCTTGCAGATGTGACTGAACCATCGATGTAAACGTGTACGCGGCCACTGTGCACCTCATGTAAAAGTTCTAATGTGGCCTGCTTAAGGGCAAACGACGGCATGTTGGCTTTCTTCATGATTAGAATGTCGCATTATTGCTCCCCAGTATTTCGCATACCGGGTACGTCCCGAATATATCGTGGAAATAACGGCAACCAGATACATTTGAAACAAACAAACAAACAAACAAACAAACAAACAAACAAACAAACAAACAAACAAACAAACAAACAAACAAAAAGATCAAGGGAAACAAAATGGGAAACTTGGCGTCCATTGTGGCTTACTATCATCTTCACCTGTATGTATCTGTTAAAAAATTTCATTTCACGAAATTTGGGAGCGTTAAGTGATTACACAATGAAAAGAGCTTCACACTCTCTTCTACAACCATCATGTGAGTATTTCTTTTGTTTCTTTTCTTCGTGTTCAGGGTCATATAAAGAATACACCTATATTGCAGATGAAACTCTGGCTTCATTGCAGCTTTGCGGGAAATAGTATATATCACGAACAGCGAGTACGTGTACGGCACGGACTGAAATGCCCCATTTGGGGTAACTACTTGCTATTGAGATAAATAAAAAGAAAAGGGAAAGAGAGAAAATAACATGGACGGGGAGGGTTGTCGGGCTTCGGCAAGAAGGAAGAGTCCACGGAGGTTTCTGCTGCGGCCGAACGGTAGACGCGGGACCGAGAAACGCAATATCAACGCAAACGAAGCTTTACACTGCTCAAAAGAGGCAAACTGTGCAAGAGAAGGAACAGTATACGAAAGAAACACAATCATGATGGGAAGGGGGGGGGGGGGGGAGGGGGGCTTGTCCCGCAGACACAAAAGCGACTGCGTGTTGTCGAACGGCGCCGGCAAGTCAGACGGGCAGTATATTGTGGAAGGGAGAAGGTGGGGATGGGGGGGGAGGGAAGGGAGGAACTCGTATACGGCGAATTCATGCAGCGTCGGAGTCCACGTGCTCGGACTGCGCGATGCACCAGCACACTGCTGGTGCCTCACGAAAACACACAGTGTGCGTTTTTAGTACGTTTCGTTTCTTTCCGTCTCGACTTCCTGCCGCCAGACGCAGACCGACCAGCGGTATCCAATTCGGTCGGAGCCCTTCGCCGGTGCATAATCGTGATTGGGAGGAGGCCCACGGCCGCGTCGTTTGCAGCGGGATACGCGTGTGGCATGCGTCACTCGTGTCCCCACACCGCGCCGCTGCGTATTCTTACGCAGACCTAGACGAGCCCGTGTGTTGGCCTCCGACGTTTTGTGCGTGCGTCCGATTCTTGTAGTACGTCTTTGTGCGTTCGTGCTTGTTTGTGCGTGCTTACACGCGAGCTTACGTGTCTACGCGTGGTGGCGCGCGCATGCTTGCGTCCGCGGGCCTGTACCTATACGAACGTGCGTGAAATGCCGAGCGAGTCGCTTCTTGAGGGCCAGCGTAGCAGGAGGTATATCTGTACGCGGAGCAGGGTGAATCGGTCCACTGGTGTCCTGCTTTCTTTTTTTTTTCTTTTTCACGGCTGTCCTGTCGTATACAGGACTCGAGCGCCATAGTGCTGTAGGTTGCCGGGATGCGGCCTACGTAGACTGGTGTTGCATAGAACGCCAATGGTCTTCAAGTTCACTTCATAGCCACCCGCGGTGCCTCGGTGGCCGCGGCGTTGTGCCGCTGAGCACGAGGCCGCCGGTTCAATATCGGCCTCGACGGCCGCATTACGATGAAGTCGGAATGCAAAAAGAGAAAAAAATCGCTCACGTATAGCATGGTTTGGGTGCGCGTTAAAGCATGCCAGGTGGTCAAAATTAATCCTCACAAACGACTGTGCCTGTCGAGGACGTTAAACGACGCCATATTTAAGATTCACTTCACAGCTACACGAGATTAGAGAATCTGCAACATGGCCCTAATTTCGACATTATAATGGCAAGGCGAACAGTTAGCGGCGCTTTGCTGGGATTTATGTCAACGACATAAAAAAAAAATTGTGCACAGAGAGGAGTAGCTGCCGATGGGTCTGTACTATGTATATCGGTGGCATCGCCTTAATTGCAGCGTTTAATTCGGCGTGGCAATAAAAAGTAATGCACGAATGACGTGTAATTAGCTTTGAACTTTTGGCTTCGAACATGCTTCTGTTTCACTTTTAATAACCCAATACGCCGTCGTAAGTTATGCGCCAGTAACGAGCCTCACTTAGACTGTAATTTATACACGATAGTGTTTTCAGTACGCAATAATTAAAAGAAAACGGTTTTATCAATAACGTACCACCAGCCCTGATGGACGTGCAAGCCCAAATGTCAACGAGGGCTAGTGACACGCATTCTGAAGATTGTTGACACTGTGTTTTGCACAGGGAATTACTGGATAGAATGAGTTAGCTGTAAGCATAAAACGCCCAACTACTCTACAAAAGGGTGTGCCGTTACCGTGCAACACATTTGAAGCGCAATGATCAACCACAAGCCGCGGTGTGCTTTCGTATTCTTGTGGCGTTAAGCGCGCACAAGTGACGATAGACAAAATGAAATAACGTTTCGACAGAGGTGCTGAATCGGCACTGACTCGTTGAATTATATTTTCTACCACAGTCCTCGCAAAGGGGCTCGGCCTCTCTGTACCGACGTGGGAGCGGGTTGCATCAGTCCCAGACTAATATTCCTCAGGACCTAAATAAAGTTCTTCGTATCATACCATACAGTCTTGCTTTCTCAGCGAGACTATGCTAAATAGTAGGAACGACTGCAGAGTCAGATTTTTGTTTTAGTGATTTTAATACAGAATCGTAAAGCAGCTGTAAAGTGCACCCTATGGGGTCTGATATGCGAAGTGCTGGCAACGGCCATTGCTTCCTCAACACTGTGGCACATATATTTGTTTGCTGTCTGCGTTCAAGGAGACACGTTGCTGCCTCTCAGACGGTGCCGTCTACTCCTCATTTCTTAATTCATAGATTTGCTAAATAAAGTTTTACACAGGCAACACAGAAGAGACTTTAGTGGCGCATTTACTCCACAAATCTTAACGTAAGGCACTCGGGCCGAGTAATTGCTGACATGCACGTGGAAGGCTAGACCCGCATGTGGCTGGTACCACAACCGTCCTCGACCCTCCTCCTTAAGAGTCACCGTCCAACCTGCTGGCGTCTTACAGGAACGGCCGTGGCGAGTTCTTCGAACAGTCAACCTCACTTAAATCGAGCTTGAATTGTGCGGGTCGAATAACACCGCTGCATAGCATGCATCAACCGTGGCGCCCGCATCGAATTCGCTGCGAGACGCACCGTGAGCCCTTTCCACGGGGATCTAATGTGAACGGCCAATTTCTTTTTTTTTTTTTTTTCGCAACCGCGCCTCTTGCGAAGGCTCGCTTTCGCTCGGATAAGCGTTGGGGATACATCGCTCGCTCCCACAATGTAACGGCTTTCTCGGCGCGCGGATAGGCGGACCGGAGGGCAATGGACCGTGGTTTCTGGGCGCCGAGAATGGTGCCTGTGTGTGCAACACCGCGAGCCGTTAGCTGCAGATTCGCTGCGTCAGCTCTATGCAGAGCACTTCGCCGCCGTTCCGAGCTCTCCTCGTCCCCCTCCCACTTATATGCCACCCGAGGGACCCTTGGTGCCACGTGCAAAAGCTGCACTTCGAGGAACCATGGTGATACCTGCCATTAACAACTAACTTTTCTGAATGGTCAGCATTATCCGAGATACAGAGCGGCGATTATGCGTTGGCGATATCGGATGTGAAAGGAACCCCCCCCCCGCCCCCTTTCCTTCTTTTTTTTTCTTCTTCTTCTATATATTATGTTTTCGTAAAGTTAGTCATAATATAAAATAGTTTGGCTCAAACAGAAACGTTGGCAAAAGGTTTGCGTTATTATGGTGCAGAACTGTAGCGAGGAGAAAAATCGCGAGGAAAAGACGATTGTAGGAAAGTGTACGTATACCGTGCGTACGTGCCTCAGGATCCGTTACGGTCTCAGTGAGCATCGGTACAGTCCAAAACCAGCGGCGCACTGTTATCTGGCAACGAAGCGTTGTTGGTGCTTGTGTCTGCTGGCATCCAAGAAACTGAAATTGGTGCAATCATACCCGTAGATATGACAGCAGGCGAAATTACGAAGGCATATGGTCTAAAAAGGAGTGATGTTACCTTTTTCCTGATCGCCCTACAGGGTATCACAAGAGATTCTGCTCGGAACACCTTTGCATTCTCGTTTATTTGGTAATGCAGGTCCCGGGCACATGTAGTAAAGGGCATATATTGGCCTATATATGGCCACTTTAGGGAAATAAAACTGTCAATTAGCAGTGAACGCTCGGTCCTCTCCTAGTTGCGTCTTCGTACTCGTGCGTCCTATATTTATACCCCATTACTCCACATATCTTTCTTCAAGGCGCGGTCCGACAGTGGCGACAAACACCAAGTTACTGACGGAAACATAATGGCAAAAGAATCGCGAAGACGATACAAATAAATGCCATTGCATAAATGACACTCTAAGTCACGGCTAACTCGATGTAAAATGCGACGAACGAGCAAACTGTTGAGAAAAAAATAAAGGAAGAAAAAAGAACACCAGTTCTTTTCAAGACGTGAGTGTCTCCATGACAAGGACGTCTTTGGACAGTATAAAGCTTTACGCACGTGTTGACGTGAAACACTCGGGACAGCACCGCAGGGCATAGACGCTGTGCAAAAGGTGCAGTCTGGGCCTCGGCTGCCGGTGATCGAAGAGCTCGCCCAGAGCGTCGAGCGCGCTTCAATTTTACGCCTCTTGACGTCAATCTAGCGCGCGCCGCCCGCTTCGATATCTCGGAGTCTTCGTCGATCCTGCGCCAGCAGAGACTGTGATTGACACTAATTAAACAAGACCAAAATCATCCTTCTTTCGGCGCCCGAAGCCCGAAAAAAGAAACAAGACACGCCGAGACGAGTGCGAAGACTAAGAAAACGAAATGTGCTGCAAAAAAGGACTTCGAGAATTTGATGTTCACGCTTGTGCGTAGGTGTCTGTTTCCTTTCTTCTTTTTTTCTTTGTTCTTGCAGTTTTGCAGCTCTTCTGCGACGATGCCGAGAAACGAATCGGGGAAGCGTGTCTACGATCTCGGCAGCTACTCTTCACACCGGGCCTCGTAGGCGGTCATCTAACGCCGCCCTTTCCTCATCGCGTCCTACCCCCTTGCCGCCACCACCACCCACCTACCGCCTTTCCAATTTCAACGTCCTTTCCTGCCGAGAGCGGGCGACGGTTGAAACAAGACAGAACGCCCGGCGCTGTGCTACAGTGTCTGTCGACAGTGCATCTTCGTTGGCGTAGTGGATGGAAGACGGATCTGTTTCCTCGCGCAGGTCGTTCACGTTTCCCGGGGTATAGCGCAGACGAGCAGATTCTCTTTCTTGTGTTCTTACCATCTCTATGCTTTCTTTATTTTTTGCTGAAAGTGCCAACCATTATTTTTTTCTTCTCCAGGGAGGCGTCCTCGTAACTGCACCGCGGGCCTAACCTGCCTTTGTCGAGCACGATGCTCCCTAGTGGTTCGATGTCCTCCACGACGACAGCCGAGCTGTTGCAACTTTTGCGCAATGGATAATTTCGCGTGCTCGTAGACGCAACGGAGTTCACGCGTGTTCTGTATTTTTCCTTTGTGAGTGAATGGGGAAAAAAAAAACTAACGGGTTACGCGTGCGTCTTGTGAACGATGAGAAAATCGTTAAATATATTTTTTGGTTCCTTCGAGAGCCGTCACGAGTCTTCAAAGTTTTACCACTTATTTGCACGTGTCCGTACTTACGATGAAACGAATTCTTCATTCTTTGAAGAACAACTTTCTCCCTGACTGAAAGTGTAGTGATGGCGTCCATCGAATGTGAAACTGTGAAGTTGACATTCCTGAGCGATCAGCATAGAGCGGCATTGTTTCGATACCGCTTGTATCTAAAGACAAAAAAAAAAAAAAAAAAAAAAACCACTAAGGTGCGATTTTTTCGGCACGGGATCTGGCATGTACCCTGCGAACAAGCAGTTTATAAACACTACTTTATCCCGAAGAAACCATGAACAGAAGTGTGACGTTAATTAGAATTAACACACCGCTTGGAACTTCAGGCTGTTGGTGTCACTACTCGCCTGGGAGGAGAAGGAAATCGCGTGCACTGCTGTTTAAAGCTAATCTTTTGAAAATGATCTCATTGCCGGTCAAAGGCGTTTGCCAAACGTTTCAAATCATTCTAGTCATACACGAACCACGTCCACTATATATACCTGCCGATTTGCTAATCTCATCAGTACATCCACTTTTAGATCGTGCTGACAACGTTCCGCCTCCGTCAGTATTCATTGTGTTACTCGAACTGGGCTTCAGTAATTGCCTGTGCGCATTTAATGGCCAACCGATCGCGGCCTTCGTATTGATTTCCAGGAAGAGAATGCTTTACTCGGCGCTCGCTCCGAACGGGCTCGAATAAGCTAAAGCTGGCGTGTGCCTCGTCTGACACAGTATACAGAGTGGTTTTTTAGACACAAGGAGAGCGAATGAGGGACCAGAATAGACAAACTTATGTTCGACTTGCGCAGCCGTACGCGTTGCTAGGCAAGCGTGGGCATCCGCTTTTCGGAATACTGGCATGCTGTCAGGGGCAGCGCGCATATCGTATCCGAAGCAGGAGAGTTGCGCAGAGAGTGGCGGGCGGCGTGGCGTCATTCTGCAGCTGGTCGCATCATTACGAGGACAGAATTGGCCAGGCCGGTGCGATAGTGCATTGTACAGGTGCGGCATCCTCTGTTTCTGCAAGCATCGCCGCATCTATTGCGCAAGTGGAGTTCAGTCGTTTGGCTTCGCTGCATCGGACTCACGCGTGCGGTCAGTGCCACTTATTCATTTAGTGAGGTTCTAGGTTTGATGGGTGGTTTGCTTAGTGATTACCGGATGCGCAGGGGTGCGCCAGAATTTGTTTCCGAGCGCGAAATGGTCTAACCTGACGCCTCAAAGACCACGGCCATTTCTCTGCATATTCGAACGGGAGCACGCCTCGACGTTAATCGGTTGTCCCCTTAGCACTCAGTTTTAGATCTCAAGGTAAGCCGAAAACACCGACAGGTTATTCCGAGCAATCTTCTGCCAAACTACGCAGGAATAAGGAAAAGTTAGTTATTTCTTTCACGTGTTGCTCGCGGCCGGATCAAATTAATCAGCGTCGCGACACCGGACTGATTACAGAACTGCGCGCTTTGAGCTTCCCCTCCCCAGTTCGCGCACAGTTATTTCAATACAACTTAGTTTTTTTTTTCATGCAAGGCGGTGTCATTCGCTTGAATTAATTATTTACATTTTGCAGTTTTACGTGACAAAACCCCGATATGATTATGAGACACGCCGTGCATGGTGGGGGACTCCGGATGAATTTCGGCCACCTGGGCTTCTTTAACGTGCACCCAATGCACGGTACGCGAGATTCGCCTAGACAGCGCTAATGCCTAATTTTTGACGCGCAGTCACGTTAGTGCGCTCGTGAGTCTGGTCAAGAGCGCTCGCTTGGCTCCACTCCGACTCTCACCTCCACCGTTGCATCAATCGTCCGTGCGTCCACACCGCTAAACAGCAAACTTGCATCGTTGCAGACTTCTATGCTGTATTGTCTAAGCCTTCTTTGCCGTCTCTGTCAGTCATGTGACGCGAACTAAGATGTCGGTTGTCTGGCGAAGATTGCCAAATAGCTGCAGTGTACGGCGAGATTGAGAACACACCCATAGTTGCGCGAATGAAAGGCGGGATCGGGATCAGAAGGACATTATGGGTGCTACCACACAAGAAGATGTACAAGAGCACCACCCATTCTGACTCTTTCCCCATTCATGTACAAATAGAATCCTTTTAGAAAGCGAGTGCTAAACTGGCAATAAAACGTATATAAGGGGAACATTTCTTCCCCTTTATCAGAGGGAAGTGGCTGGTATAAAAAATGATTCAACGTTACATTTGTACACAAGAAGAATGTCTATGAACATTTATGCCATAATTTAATCAATATTCAGTGAGAGAATACCGGCTGCCTATCCTGTTTAACAGTTGACCATTCTGCGCGCCTGCCATTTATTCGTCCTTTTAAGTTTATCAACAAAAGCGCACTTTTTTATAACTCTATTATTCTTGTGCGCAGTGCTGTTTACTATACACACGCTATTGTGTGTCCTATGGTGGACCAATGAGTACGAAGCTACACGTATGCGACGAGGAAAGGGACGGCCCACATCTAAGGGGGCCAAAGATGATCACGTCTCGTGATCGGTGGCTTCTCTGTGCGATTTTCCATTCAGGGCCAGAGACTTTTTCTTGCCACTCTGCGCCCCCATCTCTTTCGACGATTCTTTCTCTCACATCGCGAAAGACAAGGTACGGTAGAGAGAACACAGATAGATCTAACGATATAATTAAAGCTAAAGGCGACGGAAACCTGCGGCCGGTTTAATCTATCCTAAAAGGCGGAGCTCTTTTCAAAATGTTCAAGGAGGTCATGAATAAAGAAGAGAGAACCCGGTGAACGCAAAGTCGTCCTTGCGCTTGAATTTCTTTTCTTTGGACGTCCGAGGCATGCGTTGGCGTCGGTTTTCGAGCAATAAGCCGTAAAAGCTGTACAGCATATATGATAGGCAAAGTGGATAGGCAAATGATTGCAGCTGAAGCAGCGGCTATCCTCAGGAGGGTCGGCGAGAGTGCACGTGCGTATTTAATGTTTGCGTTCTATTCTACCGGGCTCGAAGAGCGCCCACCGGTGAAGCCCTTGAACACTAAATACAGAGATAGAGATAGAGAAATGATGCATAGGAGGGCAGGTGAGCTAACCACAGGTAGTTCCGGTTGGCTACCCTACGTGGAGGAAGGGGTAAGGAGATAAAAGAGAAAAAAGAGAGTGGGAGAGGTGAGAGAGAGAGAGAGAAAGACGAGCAAGACGAGTTCTATACATATGAGGGTCTCCGAACGCTGCTGGTCGTGTTTTTGATTAATTTAACAGTGATAAAGCACTGTGTGCTTTGTACGGCTAGAAGTGGTGCACGATTTGTGTCGACTGGTATGGCGATGACTTCACGCAAATGATATCACCTGGAATAGCGGTAAAATGCTTTTTTCAGAGAGTGTGAGAGAAAAAGGGTATTATTAGCTGCCCTGACGCTCCTTCTCTCTATTATCTGAAAAGCTCGGACTCGTGGAGACAGTTCAGCTATGAAAAAAGTAATCGCCTCGCAAACTACTCCACGCTTTACTTCGCAACTCCAATCAGACGCGAAAGTAACAAGTATTTGCAGCCTTGAGCAAGGAGGACGTGACTAAATATCTGCTTCCCCTCCTTGGCCTGCTGTTGTGGTACACCAGCGCTAAAGCTTCCTCTTCCTTCCTTTCTTTCTTTCTTTCTTTCTTTCTTTCTTTCTCACGAAGCGTCCGACCGAAGCTCCACCGGCAAAACAAACAATTTCTGAGCACATCACTCTTTCCTACGTGCCACGTGCGTACCTCGTGCCCGTGTTCCGATGTTGTCCCGGAAAAGCAGCGACACAAGCCGAGGGTAGCGCGGGAGCAGCCGCGTTTCTTCGGAGGCGGGGGTCGTCAGTCACACGAAGCGATGCGTGTAGACCAGCAGCCTTCGGCCGGGCCGCTGGTCGCGAAGGGCCATTAATCAGCCGCCGGCACGCTGTTGCGCTCCTTCCCAGCGCCGGCACCTGACTCTTCCCTGCGTTTAGGCGCCGCCCTCTCTCCTGCTTCCACCGAGTTCCTTCCCTTCCCGCGGGACCTGTTCCACACTCTGGCTTTTCTCCCCGTTCCTTTCGATGTCTAAGCGTCGAGCGAGGCGGAGAGCTTTCGTTTGCGATTCGCGCGCGCAAAAACAGAACGTTCATCCTGAGATGAGCAATCGTATCAAAAGCGGGCGGGGTTGACCTGACGCACTGCGAGGAGTAATGCGACTGCGTCTGATGGCTTCGTCGGACCGAGAAGTTCCTCTGGATTCGAAATGGCCGGTCTTGGATACGTGCGTGAAGGAACCGTAACACCGAGCACTGTCTCCGCGTGCCTCCTTTTCAACCAGCAGAGGCGGGTGATCGGAGTCGGGGACATCCGGTTGCGTCTCGTTTCCCGTCTCTTCCGACAGATGGCGATACACTACCACAGGGCCGCCTTTTCCCTTTGCTTCATTCGTAGCTGGATGACGGCATAATCAAGCACAAGCATTCTTTCTATGACCTATACTTCTTCGTCTCCCCTCCTCCCCTTCTGCGCTCCTTTTCCTCCTAATTTCCCAAGGAAGAAAAGAAAACTAGGGATACCAAATCACACAGCAGCAAGTAATGATAAAAAGAAGAAAATAAATTTAGGCCACTTCAGGTGGATTTCATTGGAATAAAAAGAAAGGAAGTCACATAATGCTTAATTAGGAGCAGAAAAGGTAATGAGTTTTTCCCCTAAAGAAGTAGTGCTTGAAGAGAAAAAGAATTCAGTTCAGCGGGGAAAAAATACAGAGAGAAAGAAGAAACTCAGTACCCTTCCACTCTGTGAAGAAGGATAACCACCGAAGCTGCGTATGTGGGTCCCTTAATGGCGAACTGCACCTCTGCCGCTGGTCGGCCCCGCATGCACAATCTTCGGGATCGGGCCACGTATGCAGAGTGCTTAGCGCCTGCTTCACCTTCGCCGCGGGTCGGCCCGGCATCGCACTATCTTCGGGATTTTGTGTCTACACACGGACGCGATCCTACGGGAATTCGTCCTTAACAGCTTCGCTATAAAAACTGTCCTAGTGGGACTATCAGGCAGCCACAAAAACTTAAAAAGCACGTGTACTCGTTCACGGAGCATTTCAGAATTTTGCACTTTCTCTTTTGTTTCATTTCTTCCCGCCTCTACTCTTCGGGGTTGCAATATATGTTCCCTTATTATGAGTCTTCAATTAAAAAAAATAACGTTCAGAACTTTTATATCTTCAACATGCAGATCATTCTCTTGCCTTTCTGTTTCTATATCCCTCCTTTTTAGCTCGAACGAGTAGACTTCGTGATGAGTTTTCTAAAAACACCTCTCATATTTACGAAACTTTCCTCAAATATTGCTATTCTCAGATGGTATTTTGCCATTGAATGCACGCAGCCTTCGTACGCTCCGCCATTAAAGATATTAATATACATCATCAACCTGAAAGTTTATTACATTGCGTTCTTATAATAGTTATTACGCTTGGAGGGCTAATAAAGCTACCGCGAGAAGAACTACCAGTAATACTACAGTGCTAGCGGTGTTCAGGCATACAGCAGTTTAGTTTTTCTGTTTTCCTTTTTTTTAAGGACGCAGTGAATGGGGCCATAGTACGCAATTCCATTCCAAGTTATAACGCCATGCTACGTGCTTTTTACGCCCTTAACGCGCTTACTGCCGCACGAGTGCAGAAATACATGGCAGTGGCATAACTTCAATAAGTGATGGCTTGTCACGCCAAAGGAGATATCTTGGCAGAGATCGACTACACGCTAGTAAAGAGAGAGACAAAATACACTTTATTATATGGTTGCTCGCGTCGTAACCCTATTTCGGGAAGCATTGAGGGTTTGTTTCTTTCTTTTTTACATCCGAAAAATTGTTGAATACCACTGGCACGTGTATTGGAGACGTTGGTTACGTAATATTGTGTCCATGTGATTTTCATGACGTCGCACTGGGAGCTTCTTTAAGAGCTTACATTTTTTCACGATTGCAAAAGAGTACGTATCAGGAACACATTCGAGCGTGAAGCACATTAATTTCTTCTCGCATGTTTTTGTAGCGCTCAAATCGTTAAAAACAGTCCAACTTCTTTCGCTATATCCCAAGAGAGAGAGAGCAGCAGAGCATTACTTCAATCGGGCCGGCACTCCAGGCTTTATTGTTTCCGAGATCGATCGCTTCGAACTCAATTAACCGAAGGCTTAGCTATGGAAAATAAAATAAAGAATAAAGAAGCGAAATTCAGCGCGAGCGATGGAGAGGCAGATATTCTGCGCGAACAAAAAAAAAATGTATATATATTAACTACGAACAGGCAGGCGCGTTGTGCGGGGATACGTATTTCTTGATTAGGCTGGACAGATCCCCGCTCGCAATATATCCGGCCTTCTTCGTTTTCTCTCTCTCCTTTCCAACCCAACTCTCTCTCTCTCTCTCTCTCTCTCTCGCCGCGCACTCTTCGCTAGCACACATTCTTCTCAGGCAGGCCGTTGTGCGAAGTCACCGCCGGGGCGCAATCGGGTCGGCGACGGGAAGGGAGCGTCGAGCGCCTGATCGTCAGCGACAATTTCTCGCGGCCTTTCTCATTGGGCGCGCGTAAGAGTGGTGCGACGCGACAAAAGCGGAGATAAGGGATATGACCGGCCGTCGAGGTCGTCTTCTCCTCCCAAGGGGAGGACAGCGGAGAGGGGCGCCGGTTGCCGACTTCGCGTTCACCGACCCTATGCAGTGCAGCAGAGGCTCTGTGCTGCGTCATGCAATCGGCGAAGCGACCAGCACAGAAGAAACAGAAAGCATGCAGGACGATTCGGCACGTGTAGACCACGTTTTCATCTCATTCGTGTGGCTCGAGCACGCTAAGCGACCGCATGATCTTTACCGTTTTTGCAGTTGGTTGTTTGCTGCGCAGTGGTTGTGCCGTCAAAGCGCAGTCACAAATAGTCCGAATCGCCACCTTGTTAGCAGCGGACACGCGTTTTATCACGCCTATTTGGTCTCGTGAACCGAGACGAGAAGCGCTCGCGATAATAACGCGTACGAATATGGTGCACGTGATGGTAGTGGCACGTCCCTAAGCCACAGTAAAACACTCTTTTCTCTCAACCGGTGAAACACACTCTAAGTGGTTGATGCTCTTCGCGCAAACCTGGTGTCATCGCTATTAGACACTTGGGAACTACGATGCTTCCAGCGTTACACGCTGAGTCAGCAGGCATTATAGTGGAACAGTTAGGTAAAGATATACGTTACAACAAGTACCGTTATCATGGACACGAATGAAGAAAAAAAGAAAGTTGAATCCATCGTACATGCGGATGATTGACAGTGTGGTGCGCAAGCTCCTCGAAGCCGGCTTTTGCGTAACCGTGCTGTTACCACGACGCTCCGTAACAGAGTCTAAATGACGTCAACGTCAACAAATGCCGTTGAGCGTCGAAATGCAAGCGCCAGATTACGCATGGCCTTCGTCACGTTGACATTTATGTTTGTGTTGATAGAACGCGTAACTTAATTGGATTAAATGAGCGAATCACCAACTTAAGCGGAGGAAAAAGAAAACCTCCTACCTGTGTCATTAGGTGAATTTAGCACGTAATCTGGGCTTCAACACTTCTTGTATAGCCTCGGTTGCGCTGCACGGCATCTGTGAGACAGAGTGCAGCACAGCATGGCGTCCGCCCCGTATCGACGGAGGAGGAAAAGGTAGTGGAGGCGAGCAGGAGAGTACACAGATGGAGATGGAGCTATTGGCACACGCTGCCAGAAGGATTTCCCCAGCGAGCTCAGACGCGCCGGGAAGCTGACACTTAATAACGCGCCGGGAAGACAATCGGACGCAATCAAAGAGCGTGGCACGCTGGGCAAAGTAAAAGGGTACCGAAATGGAAGGAAAAGAAAAGGGAATGTGGGTAAACGGCAAAGAAAGAGTGAGATAGCAGTACTCGTTGCTGGGCTAGTCAGCCCATGCTGCATTACGAACCATAAGAGCTATGGTCACGTATAGCGGAAATCGACATAAATATAAGGCGAGGAAGGGATAAGCTGAGGGCTAACTCCCGACTGTTCTTTATTTTTTTGGTGCACACAGGTATATTGAATACATACCATAAATACCTTCAAACGCGCATTACAGCACCCGCATCATTCTTTCAATAAAACGACTCTCCGAGGGAAAGAGGGTAACTTAAGTGTCGCTGATACATGATGCCCAAGTTTCCAAATGCGAAAGGCTTCTAATAATTCACTTGCAGCTACATCCTCCCTTTTGCCTAAAATTTTTATCTGATCCAGCCGTGGCTCCCACTGATGTGTTTGGCAGTCGGCAGGCAAATGCTTTAAGTCTTTACTTTTTAAAGATGTGTCGTACTGCCGAGCCCGTGCTGCCGGGACTTACGCAGCGCCCGGTCTGGCCAACGTACGTAGCTCTTGTCGCAAGACGGCTTTACTCTGTACACTACTCCGGTAGCACATTTTACCTACGGTCTGGCGTGTTTTTTCGAGCAACCACGCTTCGTGCTACTACCAGATAGTATGCGTGGGCATAACCGGGAGAGCTTGCGAGGCGTGCAGAACAAGACAGACACTACATGTCTGCTTGCAACCTTCTAAAGATATGTTGCGGGATACCCGGTGCAAATACGGCACAACTTCAGGCCTTTGCGTTCTGTGCGCTAGCTCTGACCATTTCGTTTGTTTTGCATTGTTCAGTTTCTGCAGGAGCGACTCGGTAATAGACGTAATGAGCTTGTGGAGGAACCCATCCGAAAACAGGCGATCCATTTGTCGTGTAAAACTAGCCTGCACAGCGTGAGGGCACGACCTTACAAGACTTCGCCTTTACCGTGTCCTTTCCTCCCTTATTCTTTATGTCGATTATGCACGCAAAAAAAGTCACAATATCTCTGTAGTTCAAGTGCCTTCAATTGCCGATTGCATAAACTGGACCCCACGCTACGGCTACAACTACCATCTAGCCTTTCCTGCGGCGAAACAACCTTGCTGTGCCGCTTGTGGTTGGGAGTGGCGTTCACGAACGCCTACTCTTATCGTGTGGGAATGGCCGAGAGCCTGGTGTGAGACTCCTGTGGGTGCAAGAAAACCATTCAGAACATATTGTGTACCTGCCCTCGCTAGGATGTACAACGCCTCTCTCTGCGGACAACTTTACACCGACTGGACTCAAGATTGTTCTCCGAGTCAAATATACTCGGACCGTCACCACACCTGTCACTGGCACATAAAACGATTCGTGCTAGTGACAACTGTGCAATACTTGAAGTGCACCGGCTTAAGAGACCGTTTATAGTGTCCCTGGGCTCCCTTCCACATGCACTCAGTGCTTACTCTCTCCCTTTCCCCCTTTCTATTCCCCTTTCCTCCATCCACCAGTGTAGGGCAGCAAACCGGGTGCTCACCTGCTTGACCTCCCTGCCTTTCCTGTCCTTGCTCTCTATCTCTCTCTCTCTCTCGCTAAGTGGCCATAGCTCTTATGGTTCGTAATAAAGATCAAGATAGCGGGCGAGGGGCTTGCGCACGTAATCTAAACAAGAGACGAACAGTGACGGGCACAAACTACAAAACCTCCTTTATTGCGCGAGTAATTATGCCCTGAGTAAACGTTTCGTGTCAGAAAAAAATAACGATAACAAGTAAAACGATCATATCAAGCGTAGAGAACTGGCGGCGTTGCTTGCATAGATTGTGCATGAGATTGACTGAAGAAAACACTAGTTCGAGAAACCAGCATCAGAGGGACGGAATTGCGTGGGGCGCGGGGACAACGCGTTACATTAAGTAACCACCTCTCCCACCAGTTTTCGAACTTTTCGAAGTTTTGTGGTCCAGAGAAAATGCCTTTTTTTTTGTAGACCTGCGCCTGAACAACATACTCATGTATGGGAGCGATGGCTACAACATTAATGTATACAGTTTCGACTAAAATTGACTTCGATCACCACGAATGGTGGCTTGTTGCTTTTATACACTGGGTTACGGTACAATATAACTCACTCGCTTCTTTAGTGTTTTGTATGGTAAGATATTTTATGTGAAGTGCGGAGAAGCATGACCAACACTGCAGGGAAATAGAAAACGTTGTTCGAAAAAGAAAAAAGAAAATCTAGATTCTTTACGTACGTTCAACATTTCTACCACTTCACAATTACGTGATAGTTTTAGGAGTGACAGCTAACTAGGCGAAAATGAAATATTTTGTCACCATTAGGAACAGCCGTTTGCCGGGAATTCATTTATCTTTCCAGTGAACAACAGTAAGTTGTTTCGCTGCTTCACCTAAGTGAGCATTCATAAGCCCAATTCATTCAATTCATTCAGTTCATTGACCCTTTGAAAACACTCAAGCTGCAACCAGCGTCCGGAATATTGGCAAACATGTCTTCGTACTGTCACACAGTATTATATAACGCTGGGATGTGTACCCTGTTTGTTCAACCCGCCAACGCAATGCTAGTCTTCAGTGCCAGAGTAAATTGATCAGGTCGCAGCAAGGGCACGCTGTGCCTTAGACTGGGTTGCATGTTTACCGTAGACTCAGGACCAATAACATGGCCCGATGCGCACTTATCGAGTAACTAAATAAACCATACTAGTCTCCGTGGCATTGTTTTTTCGTTCATGCCCGGTTACTGACCCGTAATCTGGCGGATGTACTTCGACTGTATTAGCCCGCGTATTATATATCACCACGTGTGCCGATCATTTATTGGTAGGGACATTCACTTCGTTTGTACATTTTTTTTTTATCTTAAAGTTGCAGTTCCTCTACCTATCGAGATATGTTCTGCTTTCATTAAGTGCTCCCGGGATTTGCCGATTTCACATTTTCGCTAAGGTATGTACTTCAAGATATGCACTTCGGATTCTTACGCCTTCAGTAACTCTATGCGTTTGCCAATTAAAGAAAGAGGAGGCGGCGTGTCTCCCCTTCGATGGCAGAACGGACAGTATGCGATGAAAGCAAGAAATATCGTCCACCCACATCCGCACACAGACACCCTTAATGTCGTTCCACTTGTATATATAAGCGTGCACCTATAATTGCATAAGAACTTCAATTTGGCCTAGTTGGTGTTTACTGCATATCACATTGACCGCAAATAAAGACGGCGACAGCGGAAGAGAACACAAAAACGGCACGAGCGGTAACTTTCAACTGGTTTATTCACGGCAACCCGTGGCAATATATAGACAAGTAAACATGCTTGGAACGCAGCAACAAGAAAACTCATCAGCCTAGCGGGGCAACAAATTATAAAAGAAATCCTATCTCCGACTGAAACAACCTAATGGAAGTATCACTAACACAGTCTCGGCCTTTCTCTTTTATGTGATATGCCTTAATCAGTTTGCGTGCAGTCTGGTCCTGGCTTCTCCCCAGAATCTTTATCTCCTTGAAAAGTGGTTCAGAGGGGCAGGCATTGCAGTGCGCAGGCAAGTGCGCCATGAACAGAAGTTAATGACAGATGAACTGGCGCACTTGCCTGCGCACTGCAATGCCTGCCCCTGTGAACCACTTTTCAGAAGAGAAGCCTACAGGAAGCGAAACAAACGGGACGTCCGTCTGGTTGACCTCCCTGCCTTTCCTCTCCTTGCTCCCTTTCTCTCTCTCTCTTTACTTATTAACAATAATAGAGAGTGGCTTAATTTGATACTTATGACACGCTTTCAATAATTGTTCTTACGTTAGCAGTTGTGTGTTTGTGAAAGACAATAGCCGTGAGTTTTCTCTCGCTTACGCTTTCTTTTGCAACAAGCGCGGTGCGTCGTTTTGCAAAGTATAGAACCACGTATGGACGCCAATACCACCTATAAGCTTTCAGCGCAGCACCTCATCAACAGAGAAACGCATATTTCCCATCCTGCAAAAAAATAAAAAAAACAGGAAGAGTAATAATAAAACGTACAACCTTCTATATTAGTCGCTTATCGAGAAGCCAGCTAAGCCAATTAGTTTTTTTTCAGGCTACGCACGCAAAGACAGCTTTTTAAACTAGTCGAAAACACCATATAATGTGTTACGGACAGAAAAAAAGGTAAGGTGCGTTCGCTGCCTCGAATCTCATTATCGTTGTTTTTGTCTGTTACGCCAAGCGGTGCAGCGATGACATGTACGAGGAAGAAGAAAAAGAAATAGGGCACTCCATTTCGCTAACTTCCCAACAAAATAATCTTATCCGTTTATAGCTTTTCTCGGTTTTCCTTTATCTCCCCTTATCCCTGTCTTTACAATTATTAGGTTATTGATTACAGATTGCGATTCGGTTTCGCTTAGGAAAGCGTAGCTTGTAAGCGACTTGATCGGCTGGTGGGTGGCAGATTTAGTATTGCGCCCGCAACTTGCACTAGTATCGAGAAACAGCGATAAATATGTCACCAGTACAAAGCTTAAAGCTCTACTAAGTACTGAGTGATTCGCGTGCGCCATCTGTTTCTGTACTTCACTCGCGTCACACGACACGTTCCTCTCAAGAGCAATTGCTTCAATATCGCAATTTTTTAAAATTATTCCTCTTGTTTAAACCTCTGGGGCCTGCAGGAGTGTTGAGATTAAAGACAAAAAAAATTCACCGACGATTTTGATACTCCATAACGCAAAATTTGAGCGAAGCTCTATACATGGTTTCATTTCGCGATTTATTG
The DNA here is from genome assembly GCF_023375885.2 of Dermacentor andersoni. Classification (NCBI taxonomy): domain Eukaryota; kingdom Metazoa; phylum Arthropoda; class Arachnida; order Ixodida; family Ixodidae; genus Dermacentor; species Dermacentor andersoni. Next base: position 97,293,550 of record NC_092817.1, on the reverse strand, counting down.
GCTGGCACGGACAATCTGTCACGCGTGGCACGTTACAAACGGAGCGAAGTGTGGCGCAACTATCTTGCGAATTGGGAGATCGCGACAAGCAGCGCGTGGGTGACGCGTGGGCGTGATTCACAGCAGCCGCCGCAGACAGACCTCCGCTCATGCAGTGCTTTGTTTCCATATGCCTGACGCGCGCTACTCTGGCTTCATATCGTAGCCATCGTCCCTGCAGGGCTCGTCTTGCGCGGTACTACGTTTTTCTTCTCACGCTTTCGCCATACTTTCCTCTTCCGCTTTCCTCCTCGCGCTCTCTTCACTATCACCGTCTTGCATCATCCGCTGCGTTCCGCGTTCGCTCTTTCATGTTTCGCTGCAGGAACGGGCGCCTGAGAGCTGCGCTCTAAAATAATTAATAAGTGATGCCTTGCGCTTATCCGGAGAAAGTCCAGGGCCTGTTTAAACCGAGTAGGACGATCAACCGATTGAGTGGCAAGTGCACCTGGAGCACATGGCGCGAAGGATACTTGTGTTAGGTTGGGTCACGCAGTTTCTAAACCCTACCCATATGGTAATGACGTGACGGTTCAAACAAAGTAGAAGTGATGGCAATTACAAGCACTATTTGGGTTCAGATTATGCGTAGGACGTGTGACACGGCTGCGGCTTCATGAATGCCCTGTGCGGAAACGAAGCTATCACAACACATAGCTAAAACGGTGTGCTTCTTTTCTCTGCACAAAAATCAACTCTCCAGACGCCGCAAACGCTGTCAAGTGCAGCAATGTCGCAAAGATGCGCGTTTTTGGTCGTAAACTGTCTTCGTCTTCGTGGTAGATGCAGTCCAGCGCCTGTGTATGCCATTTTTCATGAGTGCGTGAACGGGTCTATGTCAAGTGCGCTGCTTCATTAATATTATGGCTCACCAACTAGCCTGTCTGTATCTATTAGGCCTGCGTCTGCTCGCACGGTAATGGTCACTACCAATGGCAGCGCCACCGTGTCATTCTAAAGCTATTGCGCTTAATAACACAGAACATCAGAACACGCAATTTTTTTTACAGCTACATACGGAAAACGCGTAAGACACGTCCGGGTAATTACACTTGCAACCGCCGGAGCGTGGATTTTCGACGTACCAGTCGCACGATAATTTCGAGCGCACAGAATCGGGAGCCTTGCGTTTGCCGCCAGCGTCGAAGACGTCGCGCGCGCGGGAACGCCGACCATCGTCGCAGATAAGAAAGGACGAGCTGCTTCCTCTCAACAAGCGAGCTCTTCTCGAGGAGCTCGCGAGTGAAGATGCTCTTTCCGAAGAGAGAGCCGCCGCAAGACGTTGACACCGCGAGGGTGAGCAGTAAACAGCACCACCGGCATCAGCAGCAGCGCTACGAGAATCTTTCAGGAGCCCGCTCCCCGGAAAGGTAGAAGGAGAGAAAAATAATGGATCAAGGGACAGATGGTCCCGGTTGAAGACAAAGGCGCCGAGATAGAGTCCACTCGGGCCAGCGTCAAGCGATAGAGAGAGGCCGCAAAGCGAAGATGAATGAAGAGAAGAAAAAGAAAAGAAAAAGTGGGGCATGGAGCGTCGGAAACAAGAGCCAGCGCTTTGTGTGTCCGTTTGCTCTTCGCTGGCTCAATTCCATGGTGTTCCCTCCTGCCTCCCTCCACCCACCCCCTCTCTCACTTTTCTGGCGTGCCTGGTCTTTCTTTCTTTTTCTCCAAGTCCGCATTGTTCCTCGGCGTCGCCGCCGTCTCTGATGTGTTAAAGCGGCTCTTCTTTTTGCACGGGCTCTGTACATCGGACGAAAGCTGCCTTGTGGGTATTTTGTTGTTTGTTCCTTGCAACGCACCGGCTTCTCCTCCTCCTTCTGTATGTTTTCTTTTTTTGAGGTTAAGAATTTACGGCGTCCTTTTCAGGTTCAAAATTTCGTCGCCTCTCTCTTCCTCTTTCTTTCTTCTCTTTTTCCATCAGACTAGAACTAGATTACGTTGACAACAGGATTCCGTTTACGAAGATCCTGAGCGGTGCACGGAAGACGTGGAATAATAATATTAATAATATTAACAATAAAAAGAAGCTGTCTTGGCAACAAAGATCCGGCATGAAAGTGTTTTCTTGCGAAAGAGATCCCAAGCCCTTGCCTTTCTTACAAGTGTGTCTAGAATCTCTGTCTCTGAAGCTTAGCTCCGAATCGAAACCTTCTTTCCTTCCTTCTTTCCTTCCTTCTTTCCTTTTCTTTCTTTTTGATGCTACCCCTACACCCATGAACTCGCTACTTCTCGCTTGTTTTCACTCTGTTCTCGCTCGCAGAGACCCCAATAGACGTAAGCGTATACATAGAAAGACACTTCAGACGACTACACAGATACCTTGCGGGTAGTAGAAGGAAGACAAGAGTGCAGTACCGCTGAAGCATAAGAGACACGCGAAAGTAGATGCATTCTGCAAAAAAGGGTACAAAAAAAAAAAGGAATGGCTCGAGAACGAAGAGACAGCTTTCTGGTGTGCCGCAACAAAGCCTCGAACAAGGCTCGCCGCGTATTTTGTTCGGCCGACAGGAGACGAGAGACACTGCGCGCTGTGTGCTTTCGATTTCACTCAGTCTTTTGAGTACTGATTGCGAAAGTGACTGTGGCTGGCAAAAAATTTTTACATTGATTGCGTTATTTGTATATATGTGGTGGTAGAGAAGGGTCACATTCGTATATATCTTTTTTCTTTTTCGCTATTTCCCTTATTGTGTAAGTTTGTTACAATGCAAGTTCTGTGGTATGGTGTCTGTGCTGTTATGCAAAGGCCATACAGCAAGCCAGTGCTGCTGCCTTTTGTTTAGGCTATGCATTACCAAAACATAACGCTTTGAAGTTGGGCTCAGTTTCCTCTCAACTAGCTATGCGGACACAATCACTAAAAACATTACATACACAGTCAGTCAAGTAGACTAAATGTCTTTTGGTGTCGCCGCGGCATTGACCAGTCTGTTTTCGGCAAGAAATTTTAACGTTAACTTCAAATTGCAAGCTTAACATTATATTCACATGTTGGCAGGTATAACGGATGGAGGGGTGATAGAGCCGTTGTGTCTTATTTGCACTCCTGTGATACAACATGAATATGCGCCTCGCATTATCACGCAGCTTTTAGCTCGCCTTGGACACTATCGGCATTGCTTTAGCGTGCCCTGCATTCGCCTCCTCACAGCCTTTGGACTCGCCTCCATGCTGCTTTAGATACGGTCTCTTGGTCTGCGATCTTTTGAAAAAGTCCATAACTCAGTGGCCTTCCCAGCTGAGCGTTGCAGTCATTACAGGCATTCAGAATGGTGCACACTCCCAAAAGCTACATGGTGAGACATTGATTCAATTGATGTTTATTGAACAGATGACCCATGACCTATTGGGAAAGGGTTGGTCTTGTGCCTAAAGATGCCCAATGTTTCGATACTGAAATTGCTTCAGTGCCTATCACAGAAGCGAGTGAGTATATGTCAGCTGATGTGAGGTAATTAAATATTTACATGCAACGACTTTTGTCATTGTCATAGTATAGTGAAATTCTCGCCTACACGATCACATACAAATAACTGGCTGCAGAAAAAAATACGCAAGCGAGCTTCACCGCAATAAGGCTATTATTGTAAGAAAGCCAGATATAAAGGAGCATGTTACGTTTATGTAGAATTCCCGTAAACGGGGCATGGGTGGCATGTAGAAGGCACGTAGAAGCAAGCAAGCAAGCAAGCAAGCAAGCAAGCAAGCAAGCAAGCAAGCAAGCAAGCAAGCAAGCAAAGTGCTCCATGTTACTGGCGCCGGTAGCCACGCAAGACGCACACTTTGACGAGTTCCCTGTGGATTGCCCACTGGTGACATATCTCACGGAACGTATTTAGGCGTGCCCCCGGTCCAACATCAGGGTGTATATTTTGCTGGCCACGATGCACACAGCAAAATAATAGGAGAAACATTAGCGTCAATAGGTGCGCCTAAATGTCGCAAATCATCACTGGCTATTAGGAGCATCGCACTTGCGGCGATGCGGATTAATTTTGACCGCCGGGGTTAATCAACGTGCACCTAATGGCAGCGCACGAGCGCTTTCGCGTTAAGTCACATCGTAATGTGGCAGTCGCGGTGGGGGAGCGATTCCGCGTTCTGGTGCTAAACAACAGGAGGTTATAACCACTGAACCACAGCGCCGAATACCAGCTCGAATGCAATATACAGGGTGTTTTACTTACCTCGAGCCATACCTGAATGAAACAATCGCGCACCTTCTTTGTGAGTGCCCTCGTTTCAACCCGCAAAGAGCAGTCCTCTCAGCCACCCTAGACAAACTGGACAAGCGCCCAATGACAGAAAACAACATCCTTGGAAACTGGCCTACGTGAAGATCAGAGCGATCCGCTATGAAGGCGCTGCTGCGGTACTTAAAAGACACAGGAGATTCTGACAAATTGTGACTGTACACAGTGTGACGTAGGACTGTACCGGGACATTGCGTAACACTAGGAACGCCTTTGCGGGCTGCTTGACAGTGCCCACAGAAACAGTTCGTGTGTACCGTGTGTACGTGCGCGCGCGCGCGCGCGCGTGTGTGTAGGTTCTTTTTCTCATTATTCTTTTTAATTTCTTTATCCTTTTCTCTCTCTCAGCTATCGCATCCTTTTGACCCTCTCCCAGTACAGGGTAGCCAACCGAAGATAATCTCAGGTCAACCTCTCTGTATTTCCTTTGTCTTTCTCTCTCTCTCTCTTGAGCCATAATTTAAAAAATATGCCAGTGCTACGTAGCTGGACAGAACCAAGGTAATGTTGTTTGCCGTCGCTTGGATATGTTCAGATAATTTATTCCATTCAGTGCTTAATTAGATAATCAGTCTTAATTAATCAATCAACTTCTCTATTATTATAATTAGATTAAAGGTGTCAATGAGAAGATTGTAGAGCAACATGAGAAACTCCCGGTACAGCTTTCTGTTGCTCAATACGTGCTACATAGAAGTGTTTTTCCGAGCATGAAAGAAGCCCGCGAATACAAGCAAAGTGGGTCGAGCGGCCAGTCGCAAGGCAATTTTGCGTGCACGTATTCGCGGTCTTTCATAATGTTAAATTTTTGCTCAAGTTACGTGAAACACCATGTATGTTGTCAAGCGCGCGAGCCCTGAAGGTGCGAAGTTTTGGGCAAGTTGGAAATCTGAGTTGTATAACGTATTCGCAGCGTACAGAAAAACAAGCACCTGCGCGAAATAGAATGGGCGCTGAATATCGGCTGAATTTGGCACGCACGCACGCACGCACGCACACACGCACACACGCGCACGCGCACACGCACGCACACACGCACGCACACACACACGCACGCACACACACACACACACACACACACACACACACACACACACACACACACACACACACACACACACACACACACACACACACACACACACAAACGCGCGCGCGCGCGCGCACGCACGCACGCACGCACGCGAAATACATACACACGCACACGTGCACACACATGCGCACACACACAGACACTCGCGCACGCGCACGCACGCAGACACGCACGCCCACCGCACTCACTCGCTTACTCACTCTGACACGCACCACGCGTGCATTTAAGGGAAAGTTTAGTGCGAGTTGCTGCTGAAATTTCTCGGCGGCGTCGGACAAGAAGGGCGGCCGGGAGACATTTGCGCAGGCAAGGTGCACGACAAAGTGCCGCCGCCGTTTTCGGTCAGCGGCCGCTGGCCGATCGCGTGTCTGGACGGCCACCATACGTCTTCCGAGCACTTCGCGCAGCGCTAGCAACGGCACCGCGAATGGTCCTCTCGTGGCACGAGACGAGGTAGCGCGCGTGCAAGAAAGAGGACGCTGCAGCAGCCGTTCTTCACCGGGGCGGCCGGACAGAGGCCGCGAGGGAGGCCGAGGAGGAATGCGGCGGCATTTATGGCCCGGCCGTTCCGAGTGCTGGTAGTGGCTCGGCTTTGCATTGCGGCGACTTACTTTATGACCACAAACAGTGCTCGCGTGTTCTTCTCCTGGATCACTAGAGGACCTGGTTATTTCTTGCTGCTGTGCTGCTCTCTATGGTAGTGGGACACTTCTAGAGTTGATCTTTTATAATGGAGTAAGCATACTGATTGTATTCGTGTGCGTGTCATACATTGTGCTTACGATGTGCGCCCGTAAACAACAATATACGGACCACAAGCTCGCCGAAAAAGCCCAATTTATTCGTAATTCTGATGCACAAACTTACACTGACGACTGCAGTGGAAAGTCAGTCATGTTGAGTTTGGATGACTTCTGTCCTGTATTTCACGTTACACTGATAAGTGAAAAAATATTGACTTTAATTGCGAAATTCCTAGTCGGCATACTCTTGCTCAAGGGAGAACATGCGCAAACCAGCTAACAAGATGAGAATAAGATGAATGTACAGAAACATTTATTCCCGGTTTCAGCAGTAACACTCAAACAAGGGCCAGAAACCTCATTAAACAATTAGTTGAGCACATTGGACCATGGTATTGATTGATAATAACTATAACGCTTCTTTTTCTGATAACGGTCACTAGACATACGATATCAGGGCTGCTGTGCGCATTTCTGTTGTTATCCAAAGTGTCGTAAGTCATACGCGTTACCTTTTTCTCAGGGCATAAAAAGCCTCGGTAGTTCGGTAAATTTGATCCGTAAATCATGTGTTAAATTTTGATCTGTATTGCGTACTCTCCGTCCATATTTCAGGAAATTATATGAATTACTTTAAGAAAGATAAGGTGATTAAATATGTCTGCGTGGTGTTAGCAAGAAGGCAAAAAATCCTCGAGGTTCCCTTGAGTACGACGAGATGTGTATAAGAACGCACTCGTCTCGAAAAGAAACAGCACTACTGCAGAGGGTGTTAGTAATAACACGTGGTAATCGATCAAGATTCCTAACCGATCTGATCGATATCGGTGTGCAATCAGAAAAGAGCCCCAGATGCTTCTTTAAGCATGCAGCCTTTAGAATTCATGGGGAAATAGGATGCCACGCGGGCAATGGGTAGCACTACTCAGTAGGAAAAAAAAATAACCGTGAAGGAAAGAAACAGCAACGTGAATGAGGCCTTACAAACCGCAACAACGGCGACAGGGTCGATACGTTATGGCTGGTGTTGGGGCCCCGAAAGTTGCGTCATCGAGAGGTTCTAGCGTGAAAAAAAAAAAAAGAAAATCTAGAGCGTATACGTGCAGTGCCGGGTCAATATCCTCGAACGAGGGGAAAATAATGAAGGAAAAATAACTTGTTGATACGGTGGCGTAACTTTCCCATCTGTTAGGCTATGCACGCCACACCATGCCACCGACAGGCCGCGCTTATAAGCGCTCATAAACGCGGCCACGGGTCGTGCTGGTGTTCATCCATCAACGGAGTGTGGTAAGCATGCCTACGTGCGTGCACCCATACACACTTCGAGAGAGGTTAACGCCCCCTCCCTCCTCCCCTGCAGCAACGCATGAACGGGGAAGAGGAACCGGCCGTTGTCATCGCTTCCGGCCGCATGATTGACGCGTCCAGTGCAATCTATCGACGAGGCCCACCACGGAGCTTCAGGCGTTCCTCCTCCTTTGAAGCGAGAAAGAAGAAAGAAAAGTTCTTTTGGCGTCATCAGTTCCCTGTTCTAAGCCCAAGCTATGCAAATGGCCAACTCCATAATTTCGAAGTTTGTCGACACATGTAACAAATCAGCCGACCATGATGCTTGTTGGCGAGAATATTAGCCGTATTGATTGTAATTCAAATGGACGCGCAAGTGCTAGCAGTTGACAGTTGCAGGTGGCGACACCACGGAAAGCGAAATAGAGTGAAGTGAAGGGAAGTGAAGTGAAGTGAGTGAGTGAGTGAGTGAGTGAGTGAGTGAGTGAGTGAGTGAGTGAGTGAGTGAGTGAGTGAGTGAGTGAGTGAGTGAGCGAGTGAGGGAGTGAGTGAGTGAGTGAGTCGCAAGAATGAAGCATTAAAACAAACTGTGGTAGAACAGGTAATCCTATCCTGTTTTTACTCTGGATAGTAGGGTGGCTTCTGTGCGGTGGTCTCTTCATAACACAGGAATGTTCCGGCGGGGATTGAAATGAATGATAGCGGCATTTATAAAAAGGACACCTATTTTACGGATTATCGTCCTTAGAGTCTTCCGTGCAGAGTGACACCAAGGAAGCGAACACTGGAAACGCGTCGGACTGGATAACCTCCCAGATCAGCTGTAAGCTTTTGCCTTAGCCCAAGAACAAGCATAAAAGACGACATTTTTGAGCGGTTATTTACAAGCCATGTATAAGCAAGTGTAGACGGATGGCACGAAAAAAAAATTTTGCTCCATCGTTTGCCCTTGACAGACGCTTGTGTTTGTGCCCTGAGACGAACATACAGATGTCCGCATATACTGACAGTTGTAGTTTCGTTCAGCTACAATCAACCGCCTCTGGGAGACCAACTAAAGGAATGTTGCTGAACAGGGGAAATGGGGCACTCCACTAGGCGAATACAGTGAGACATACGTTTCCCCACAAATTACAGAGCTTCCAAATCGAACATGAATTCCTCGCTGGTTCAGTAACGCATAAGACGTTGCCCGTTATTCTCATATTTTGCAGCTCACTAATGAAGGATGTCTGTACCATGCTGTCAGAGGCCTTATAAGTACTCTTGAGAACCGCACCAGTTTAGAGACCAGTTTCTCTATCGGGGCAAAAAAATGTGGCGTACCAGGTTTAATACACTATCTTGAGACATAGCTGCTGTCTAAAACAAGTCGTGTAAACTGTCTGTTTTTGTGCGATAGCAATTATATGGACACTGCAGGCGCACTTCTGCCATCGGCGTCGCCATGGAATTTCGCATAAAGTCCAAAGGCAATAAAACCGTTGTCGCGCGCTGTGAAAGTGTGTGAGGGTGAGCAGGCAAACGCGGTTCAATGTATCGCGTACGCGAGCGAGGAACGTGACCCGGATGCGTGCCCTCTCCTGTCGCGCGCGAGGAAAGTGGTTCAGGCGAGAGAGGAGGGGCGTTCTTCGCTGGCGGTTGCTAGGGTGCCTCAGTGTCCTCCTCGCCCGCCACTTCGTACAGAGTGGAGACAACCGCGGCGTCTACTACGGCGTTGCCACGCGTATCGAGTTTCTGTGTCTTGCGTCTGGGGCATCATAGCCTTCGGGGCGTTTCCACAATATTAAAGCTTACATAACTATTTTTCAACGCTGACATCAGAATGAAAGTTTTTCGACATTTAAATCATGCCCCTGCATTCATTCAGTCAGCGTTCGGTCTCTTATATCTTTCCTTGCGTGGAAGAGGAGACAGGCTATTAAGAAACTCACACGAGAATAATTGCTGAAGCATGAAGCGCCATCTGTGCCTACACTCGGATATTCTCTGCCACATCATTGTGAGCTCGGAATACGGCTGAAGCGAGCGTTTGTTGCAGCAACGCTTTCTCTTCTCTCGAAAGATGAAAGAACTGATACCGCGTTTCCCACTCGAAAGGCTTCCACGCTTTTCTAGCACGGATCGGAAAATGTGGAGCTTCCAATTACTCGAGCCTCGGGCGCTTTATTGATTCACGCGTTGGGTTTTTCTCCCTTTCCGGTTCATTGTTTTCTTTCCAGGCGATGTTGTTTACACTCGTTGGCGCCAGCGACGCGTTGACGCCGCGTTTCAATTATTGAGACCCTATACGAGGCTCGCACCACGACGGCGCGACAGACGAGCGACGTTCTTCCGCTGAACTCAAGGACGGCAGCTTCGTCGTACGCTCGCGCTGCGTAGCGTGCAAAGAGTTTGACCTACTGCCGATGTAAACTTTAATCGGCGTCGGTGCAACAGCAGGTCGCGAGCTATGTCATAAAGCAGTGGTTCAAAATAGAAAGTCTGGGCCCGTGTTCAGGGAAAAAAAAACAAAATCTCCCAACGCTAGAATTGTTCGTAAGTGCTAGTTCAATCCAGTTCTGATGCTGGACATACGTCAGCCAAGGCCGGTGGCCAATGTCAAAAAGGGACTCGCCGTTCCGGCACTGCGAAAGTGGATGTCTAGCGAAGCAGTTGAAAACCACCCCTACAACTGCTGAAGGGGGTATGCAATGCTTTATGGATTTAGAGCAACGGTAGTGGCGCTGTTTTAGAGTAATGGTAGGAATGGGAGTAATGGTAATCTCGACAGCACGCCGCAGTCCATAGTGGTGCTGCAACAACCGGCTGGTAATTTTATGTACGATATAGGCTAGGGATGTCACACACCACGTCGCAAGCTGGCGTCACCATGGCAGCTTGCGCTACAGTAATATTTACCGGGAAACGCATGCGGGGAGCGCTACGTGCTTAGCATTGCTATCACAAGCATCTTGCCATCAATTATGTGGTTCGAATGCTGTTTGAGCATGTTTTTTTATTGAAACGTATGCTGTTTTATATATTGTATGTGTGATTACAAAAAATGTAGGCACTGCTCGCTTCACTTGGTTGAGTTCTTGTATAGCCTCTGCCTTAAGGGGGCATGAGCCATTGCATTTTTGTGCTTGCTTACAGGGGTATGAGTCATTGAGGATGATACTTTTCGACATGCTGTTCTGTATGTTGTATGCGTGATTCCAAAGAATGTAATCGCTGTTCGCTTCAATTTGCTGAGTGCTTGTAGCCTCTGCCTTACGGGGCTATGAGCTATTTATTGCATATTTGCTTGCTTACGAGTGCTTAGTGCATACGGGGGTATGAGCCATTGATGATGATAGTTTTCTGTCTACGGACGCGAACGAATCCCCGGATCCTAGCTATATAAAGCTTCGCTGTAAAAATCACTTACGAACAAAGAGCTTTGAGAGTATCGCACCCGAAATTTTTACCAGGCATTCTTTACACAAAGAACCATTTGGCCACTGTCACTCAAAATAAATGCCCGACTATTCAAACCTATGACAACTAGGTAAGAATACATTCGGCACACTGCTTTAATGCAATATACACAAATGATCACCGCATAATCGGAACGCAATATGCAACTTTCATATATTCGGCTACGTAAAGAAGCGTAAATAGGAGGCCAAAGAAGATATAATGCACAAAGTTACATTTAAGAATACCCGATAAATGTTATTTAGCAATTTGTTTATTCCTTGAAATAAAATAATAGTGCAAAGACAACTTTATGTGATTTCGAATATTATCATCCCACCATGAGAGACCATTATCACGTGTGAGTTCGGTAATAAAACATGTTGCCATAAGTCACACTTGTCTCATAGACGCGAGCGACGAAGCAATATTGAGGCTAAGTTTCTTTTCTTTATTAGTTTCGTAAATAAAGATGTAACATTACATGTGACTAATTCGCAAGTACTAAATATATTTGTTAGCTCGGTATCGTGTAGAAGTAAGTAGCTTCGGCCCGTATAAACGTGTCAGCTATAGGCCTTGTAAGTGAAACTCCACGTAACTTTAACAAAGAACTATCATTTCCATGGTGTACTAAAGTGCGTGTCAGTGTTTAACGCTTCTTTATGCATTCTCCATAATATAGCATAAGGCATTCCACGCAAGTTCCGATGGAATGGCTCCACGACTGCGGACACACGAGAAGAAAAAATTAACGTTGCATCTACGCAGAGCCGGCGATCATCGCGCGGAAGAAGTTCCCCTAGTGGTTTTGGGCCATAGTGGAGCATTAAAGAGCGGGATCAGGAATGGTGAGGTATGGTGTTGCTGCTCTCAGTAACCTTCAAGACGCCAAATCGGGCCCACAAGCGGCCACCTGTTAACGACAGCTAGCGCTTGATTCACTACAAGCGGTGGGGGATGTACGTGCATTGGAGTGCTCTCCCCTGGGCGTGACGTCAACTCGGAGCATATTCTCGGGCTGTAACTTTCGCTTCTTGTGACCTCACAAAGGCTAAACACCATTACGCACAGGCCATTTGCTCGGGCGGAGCAATTGCCGGCCTTGATCGCCAGGCTAAACCCGCCTGTTGCTACAATTCACCACCACCACCACCACCACCACCACGGAAGCAAAGATCTTGGGAGCCTGACCTCACAGTTCATTAGCCCTGAAAGCAGTTCGAGCACTTTTTCGCCACCTGAAGGCAACAGACTTGAGTGCCCGACTATAGACATCCTACACCTAACTTAGTGCATGTGAAAGTGCGGTATAGACTCATGTTTCTCTCTCTCTTTCTTCCGCTCCACATTCCCCTCCCCACGTATAGGGTAGCAAACTGGACTCAGTCTGGTTAACCTCCCTGCCTTTCCTTCTTCCCTTCTCTCTCTCTCCCTCTCTACACATATAAAGAAAAATTAGAACTCAATTGTTCACCTTTATTCCTGGTCACGCAGAGTATACAGTAACGCCTAAATAAATTAATGTCATTTGAGCAAGAGGTACTTACTAATTAATTGAACACTAATAGATTTGATGACTTATTCACATTGCAAAGATCGCTCCAGCATACAAAAAACGCAAGCACGAAATTTCCATTTATTTGCTTTAATTAAAATTTTGAGGTACACAATTTCAACGTAGCAGAAATAATATCTGGGGGCCCCGATGGAGCTGATATCCTAACAATACATCTTCTTACAGTTGTTAAAATGTGTGAACGACTTGTCGTTCTTCTTTTGGTTTGTCTTTAGGCTTCGTAAAATACCGTTGCGTGCAACAATGCGATGCAATAATACTTATATCTCGTACGCTTATGACGGAGGGTCAAAATAATTAGGAAAGCGAATCAGGAAAGCATATGCTGCTGCTGCTGCCAGATGCTAGGGAATAAACTCAGCCTCTTGGTTCCCAGGGCGAAATGTATTTCTGCATAAGGAACCTTTTCCGCAAACATGAACCACTGTGACAAGGCCTTTTATCAAAAGAACCCGAGGCTTTGCTTCGAAAGGCTTCATTGTTTTGTTGAACGTAAGTACGACATGTCGAATCTACTTGGCCGAAGAACAGTTCACCGTCACAGCCACTCCCACAACGATGTAAGAGGACATGGCTTCTGTCAGAAACCTTGCTAAGGGCAGCGCGTCTCCATGGAGTACTCTCCCGCACGTTTACCCAAAGTGACGGCGGAGAACCGAGCGCGCATAGACACAAAACGGAGTGGTCTCTCATGTCTGGCTCTCTGCTCTATGGTTTACCCTGGGTGACACACATGTCACAAACGAGCATGGCTCTGCGACTCACAGGACATGTGCGCCAGCGTCCTCGCCCGGTTCCGGTAAACGCTCTGGTAAACACGTCGACGCGGAAAACAAAGGGTCCTTCTCTCTCTCTCTCCACGGACGGCAAGCCAACAAACCCATCCTCACGCGTCTCTGTCATTCATAGCCAGAGACATTCTCTGCTGCCAGCATGCGCCCGCTGCAGAGAGGGAGAGAGATCGATAGTGTACACACCTTGCGAGTAGGCGGTCGTGGCGGCCGTCGCCCAACCTGTGGACCAAAAGCAGATTACAGTCATGGAAGGGAAGCGAGCTTGATGATGGAGTGCATGAACAGATTGTTTGGAGTTCTCGCGACGGGGATTCGCATGTCTCTCGTTCGGCAGACAAACACGTTCTCAAGATTCGTATCGGATGGAAGAATGTGAGGGAAGGGTAAGAGTTCTCGGAACGCCGTGGACCAGTGTGTGCCTTGTTCTTGCCTTCCGGTAGTAAGTGTCGGCGTTGTTTTGAAGGCAGACATAAGGGCTTTCGGAGATTGTCCGTAGACGGGAAATGAAAAGTGACAAGCAGAATGCGTCTACCGAGCTTAGTTAAAGCAACCAAGAGCCTGCACACGGTTGTGTCTAAGGCGCATGTCGCAAACACCGCTTTTCTACGTTGTTCACGAATTGTGTGGATCCCTCTGACGTTGACGTGCTCAATGACTACGCTTTTCGGAGGTTTACCTGTCAAACACTGGTAAGTTAGCTAACGTCAGAAGTTGTGCGCGTTTAAGTAGTCATGCTCTTGGCGCGATGGCTGAATGAATTTCCGCGAGGCGTCCTAAGCATTCTGCATTTTTTTCATCAGCGCGACTACAACGGAACACACAGAGTTAGAAAGACACCGTGTCTCTGTGTCTTCCGTTGTTGTCGCGCCGATTAATAAGTGTGCATCCTCTCCAACTCGTCCGCCCTTCTACATTAGTTTTGCACTTCGCCTCTCATGGCCCCAAACCAAGCATTCGAGTCTTTTTTTTTTCTTTCATTTCTACTTTTTTTTCTTAATGTACAGCCTGTACATTGCCGCAGGGAGTTCCTGTGATGGCCACGGAACTTCGTTCATGGCGTTCGTTACGCAACGGGAACTGCAAAAACGAAATCTCATGTACCATGAATTATTTTCCAATGTTTCAAAGGGAGGGGAGAGGTGGCCAGGGGTTGGATTTACGACACTTCTGTTGCGAAAGTGAGATTTGGGACCCGCAGGCGCCTCCGCAGTCATCTTGGGATCACCTCGTTACTGGCATTTTAATCGCAGCGGGATCGACGATCAGTCACGAGGCACACTTACGCAAGAGAAGTCCCGAAAATGTGGTCCGGGAACTTGCATGATAATCGATATATGAACACCCGAAAAATATAATTAGACGGATGTCGTCAACTCTACCAATAAATCGGGGTTATTGACCTCTCGCCTTGCGTCGAATCCTGTATGCGAAACATTTAGTTCGCACTTGTTTCAAGAATATCTTTCCGAGGGACTTCCCATCAAAAAGAGAAATCAAGAATGAGATAGGCAGAAAGGTCAACGAGACGAGCGTCCGGTCTGTTACCCTACACGAAAGGTTGCGAAAAAGAGGAAATAATAAGAGCGGCTCCACAGCCACCGTAGTCCTCCATAAAGAAAGCAACAAAATCCCAATAAAGAAAGGCGTCAGGCAGGGAGATTCGATCTCTCCAATGCTATTCACAGCGTGTTTACAGGAGGTATTCAGAGACCCGGATTGGGAAGTATTGGGGATAAAAGTTAATGGAGAATACCTTAGTAACTTGCGATTCGCTGATGATATTGCCTTGCTTAGTAACTCAGGGGACCAATTGCAATGCATACTCACTGACCTGGAGAGGCAAAGCAGAAGAGTGGGTCTAAAAATTAATCTGCAGAAAACTAAAGTAATGTTTAACAGTCTCGGAAGAGAACAGCAATTTACAATAGGTAGCGAGGCACTGGAAGTGGTAAGGGAATACATCTACTTAGGGCAGGTAGAGATAGCGGATCCGGATCATGAGACGGAAATAATCAGAAGAATAAGAATGGGCTGGGGTGCATTTGGCAGGCATTCTCAGATCATGAACAGCAGGTTGCCATTATCCCTCAAGAGAAAAGTATATAACAGCTGTGTCTTACCTGTACTCACGTACGGGGCAGAAACCTGGAGGCTTACGAGAAGGGTTCTACTTAAATTGAGGACGACGCAATGAGCTATGGAAAGAAGAATGATGGGTGTAACGTTAAGGGATAAGAAAAGAGCAGATTGGGTGAGGGAACAAACGCGAGTTAATGACATCTTAGTTGAAATCAAGAAAAAGAAATGGGCATGGGCAGGACACGTAATGAGGAGGGAAGATAACCGATGGTCATTAAGGGTTACGGACTGGATTCCAAGGGAAGGGAAGCGTAGCAGGGGGCGGCAGAAAGTTAGGTGGGCGGATGAGAATAAGAAGTTTGCAGGGACGACATGGCCACAATTAGTACATGACCGGGGTTGTTGGAGAAGCATGGGAGAGGCCTTTGCCCTGCAGTGGGCGTAACCAGGCTGATGATAATGATGATGATGATGATGATGATGATGATGATGATGACTTGTAACTGAAGATACGTCTTCGCTACATGGCTATTCAACATTTGAATCCGTGTGCTCCTTCAAGGAATCGAGAAATTGTGGTTACATCGAAGCATGCTGGAAACCTTATCGCGAGTGTCGCTTTCGCATTTACCTACTTTGTGTTCCAAACTAAGTAGTCACGACCGTCCTTCAGTAGTTAACTTTGCATACAAGATTTTGGATTCTTAAGCCGAGCCGTTTGATACAAACCACTGAGAAAGTTTCTCAGTGGTTATGACTTTCTGCCGCTGAGTACATGCTCGCTTGTGCGATTCCCGGTCGCGGCTGCCGCATTTCGCTGGGGGCGAAACGCAAATACGCGCTCGCGCATTTAGCCTTAGGTGCGGGCTAAAGAACCCCGAATGGTCAAAGCTATTCCGGAGTCACTCATAACTGACTGCGCTGCTTATGGACGTTAAACCCCATAATTTAATAATTTAATGTTTAGCGCAATATAAAGGTGCAGTTCCTGCTCACGTGATACATGCAGGGATACCACTGGACATGTATCATGTCCAGTGCAATCGGTTCGCATGGTTACAAACACACAGTATGCCAACCGTGACGCATTGCCCATTGTCGCACGAAAGTGCGCGTCGCAGCCATAGAGCGCGCTTTACCCACGGTCACAAAGAGGCAGCCAATTATTGAATCCAACCAGCTTCATCGCACTCTGTACAGGCGGCTTCGTATAACGTTTCCAATCCATTAACACCAAACAAGCAACACCAAAAAGCTAGCGGTCCCGTCGGCGTAGCCTGGGTGGTTTTGCGACGTCAGCGAAAAGAAGGGAGGCTGTTCCGAGGCGACAAAAGACCAGCCAGCCACACGCGCTGCGCTGCGACCAAGAAGATGAGCTCGCAATAATTGGGAATCGGGAACAGCCGTCCCGCCGGCTGTCCCACTCGCAAAGGCCGTCGGGAGAGTGGCGGCTGACGGGAGAAACTGTAATTACACGCGGGACAAGTACTCACGCGAATACGGCAGGCGTTCGTGACGGCCCGCAAGGTCCGAAACAAAGGGGTACGTTGCCCGTACAAAAAGACGTCAGCAAACGGTTCAGTTAGACGCGACATTAAGAGGGTAGCGAGAGAGAGCGAGAGAGAGAGAGCGAGATAGAGAGACAGAGAGAGACAGAGAGAGAGAGAGAAGGGGGTTTTAGCAAACGCCCGAGTTTCTTGCTTCGAAGATGAATGTCGGCGGCGTGACGGAGGATGTGCTGACTAGAAAGAATGAGAGAGCACGAAGCCTCGCTTCGTAAAGAAATGGCTGCAAATTGCTCACTGACTGGTTGGTTCCTGATGTTGCCGTTGCTACTGCGGCACCCGTCCCTGCTGCCTTTTGTTTTTTTCTTCGTGGTGTATATAAAAGACTTAGTTTTGCCCAGCGGCAAACGGAGCCTATTTCCTTCCTTTTCTGTTCGCCTCGTATACCTTTGTTCCAACTGTAGAACGCGTCTTCGCCTCAAGCCTCGCTGCTGACTAGCTGACTGTTCGTTTCCATAATAACTACTACGCAGGGGCACCGGGTTCCGACGAGCGCTGTACGCGAACGCACTTAATTGAGACCCCCCCCCCCGGCGCGCGCGCACGCACGCACGCACGCCAGTCCGACAAAGGCTGCAGATTTAGGCGCCGACCTCTCCTTAAGTGCAGCTAGTAAAGAAAGTGCACGAGCACTCCAGGAAAATAGAATCGTGCCAGCAGATTGACAAAGCCAATAAACCAACAAACCAATGATGGGAAAGCAGAACGCCAGGCACTCCTTCAGCAGCAAGGTGCACAAAGACAACAACGCCAGGCTTTCCGCTAACCTTCGCTACAGAAACTGCACGCCACACTTAACACGCTCGATACACACGTCGCGCTATCTGTTACAAAATGATCTGCGTGTTGCAGTAAATACTACGCCCATTCTCGATACACAGTGAACACGCTCACCTATTTCTAGATGCTATGTGCGCTACATGCTATGCATGCACTTAACTATGTATACAACGGTGACTCTGTATCTTCGGTGTTCAGATGCTGAAGTCGAGATCACTGGTATGAATTACGGTCCCGGCGATCGCATTCCCGTGGGAGTGGAATGCAAAGAAACACTACATTAGATAGCTCTGGGTGCCTGTTAAAGAATACCAAACGTTTAACATTAGCTTGCAGCCCTCCAACATGTTGCTTCCTATATCCCGTGTAATGGTTTGGGTCGGTTAACTAACTTTATCAATAAAATAATCAATCCACGACCACCTCGCTGCGCGAGGAAGGTTGCGTGGTAAGAAAAGACTGTTCTTATGGTATTGAAATAAATTGAATTCTGGGGTTTTGCGGGCCAAAATCACGATTTCATTGTCAGACACGCCGTAGTGGGGGGGACTCGGGAATAATTTTGACTACCAGGAAATCTTTAATGTTACCCCGATGCACGGAACAAGGGCGTTTTTGCATTTCGTCCCCATGGGAATGTAGCCACCGCGGCCGGGATTTGATCTCGCGACCTCGTGCTTAGCAGCACAACACCATAGCGGCTCACACCATAGCGGCGGGTATTATGGTGTTGCATTCCATTCAATTAAAAAAAGATAAGTGATGCCTTTCCAATGCGGCGTAATGCAGCATCTAGGCCACACAGTTTATATGTTTAAGAAGGTTGTCTGGCGCAAAGTTGAAACCAACGGAAGAAGTAAGAGGATGTAGGAAGAGCGCCATTTGTTGTTGCTTGTCCGCGTTAGCATTCTACCGCAGGGTTTTGTAAAACATTGTGCCAAGGTACCTTCTAAGCTGACCGCGGCATCAGAAGGGCAGCTCGATAAGTGCACTGATAGCTGGAAATAGTTCCGTGACGCATTTTGTCAACTACCGATGACATGGTTCTACTACTACCAAGGTGCTGCAGTACGCCGCCTAGGAATGTTAATGGACACTCTGTGGGAATTGCCGGTGGCTCCTCCGGTGTCGTAAGACATTTGCTTCTTAGTTTCCATTATGCTAATTTTAGCTCTTGTGCCCCCATCGTATGCCCGTTTTTGTAAGTTTCGATTTCGGCCTTGTCACCCTGTTTAACTTCTGTTGTTAACGCGAGCCTTGTTTTTGCACTAAGAAATTAGCGTTAGGGACATTTTACTATCAGGCAACTGCTTAGTTGAGAGATGCAAGAAGTGAGAGATGCTTTGAGAGGGCTTATTGCTTCGTACGCCGCACCTTATCAATTCCCTAATATAAAGACGTTTCGTTTTCAAAAGGTCTGCACTGGATTAACTGCGCAACGTTATAAAGCAAACCGCCCATTCCTTTTTTTTTACGTGGATGAGCGTGCTGGGAACATATGTGAAGGTGTCTTGTGCTGCCTGTTAAAATTGAAACCTCCCAGCAGTTGATAGTTTATGCGTGCATGATTACTGCAACAATGGCGCATCTAATCAGCTCCGGGAACGCACTATTCGATAAAAATGATGGTGAGGATCGATACATTTACCGCCTCCAATAATAGGGTGGGAAAAAAAAATGCGTGGGAGTAAGCAAACCTCGGCCTTTGCGCAGCTGTTGCGAACTGATGCGCCCACGTCGTTCACGGTTTCTCTGGCGCAAGTGCTCAGTTGGAAGGAAAGAAAATCATCAAGCGCCAACAGTAGTGCAAACGTAAGGTGTCTTTTCACTGTTTGCCTCACTTCTCACGCAATTCTCACGCACCCGTTATGGCTGGCTGGAATTAATCAAACCGTCAATATACGCCCACAAACCAGAGCGAAGAAGTGTTGCGCAAAGGAGGTTGGTGAAACATGCCCCTGTTCTCAGCTTGTTCAGTAAGCGAAGAGAGAGAGAGAGAGAGGGAGGGAGGGAGGGAGGGAGGGAGGGAGAAGTTCTGCTATAGTGGGATATCATCGTTTTAATGCTGTGGTTGTTTCACGATCCGTAGATAACTCTGCGCGGGAAACTGTGATGATTCAGCGCTTGGCATTCAGATGTACCTCTTAATGGCATTGCGGTTCGCAAATTTACATATTCACAAAACGCGGGGACACGAATGATTTGGTTGTGCTTCACGCTTTCCCATCCGCCGTTGTTGCTTAGTGGCTATGGTGTTGGGCTGCTAAGCACGAGGTGGCGGGATCGAATCCCGGCCACGGCGGCCGCATTTAGATGGGGGTAAAGTGCGAAAACACTCGTGTACTTATATTAAATGCACGTTGAAGAACCCCAGGTGGTCCAAATTTCCGAAGTCCGTCACCACGTCGTGCCTCATGATGAGATCGTGATTTTGGTAAGTAAAACCCCGTATTTTTTTCCCCCGCTTTCCGTTCTACCGCATCTCTTGTTTTGGCGCATGATTTTGAAGTACTCTGAACTACTACACATACAGCGCTCGAGCTCACAATATCACGATGTTAAGAGTCGTCCACGGGAACACTGAAGTACTCGCTGAACTTGCGTCGCGCGTCGCCACTTGAGTTTCACAATGGACTAGAATCTTGGAGTAGTGCTGCCAGTGGAACCAGCACTGGCCAGGAGGCGCTAGGGCAGTTTGAGTGTCCCGCTAAAACATACTGACACCGTCCGATGGGGATCCACAAAAATGGTGTGATATCGTGATCGATGACCGACGCGTGCCCGTATCAACGGTTGATAACACCCGGCGCGTCTGGCCAAGCTCTGTCGATCGCGCTAGTCGCGAGCTCCTTCCTTTTCTAGAAAAGTAACTAATTTGAGTTCGCGTTTGTAGCGTATGTCTGTTTTTTTTTCATACAACAAGACCTCAAACACCGTTTCTTTTATTCTAACATTCTTTAGTAGCGTGACCTTCAGTGACTGGCCCTACTGTGCGAGACTAGCAATGTGCTTGTTCTGCTTTATTCTTTGACACCTGTCAACTTGCTCTTCCTTTCTTTCCTGTCAAGTGTATATACGTTTTCAAGCCAAGTAATAATAATAATAATAATAATAATAATAATAATAATAATAATAATAATAATAATAAGTTATGCCACGCTGGTGCCAACTCATGTCACACACTGTACACACGCCCGCCGAGATGAGCGGTGAATTTGCGGTCGCGAAGTCAAAGCATGTCATACTAAAAAAAGCAGTTTTCTTCTTCCACCCGCAAGGCTGTGTGTTACGACGACGCTGTTGGCACGCGAAGCTTCACCTCTGGTTGCCTATAAGGCATGCAGGTATTTAGGGATTTTGTTCCTGCGGTCTACGGGGCTTCACGATAGACTTTAAGAACGCCGTGAGAAGCGGCGTTCTTAAAGCCTTAAAGAGAAGTGCTCGTGACCGCGCTCGAAAAACTAGACTATCGCCCCTTCACAGAAGAAAAAGTTCCAGGACGCTCGTCCAGACGGGCTTCGGCACTCAAGGCCTTAAAGGCTTTGCTGAAGTTTTTAAGAGCATGCGAATTGTGCGACCGCCTTTGAATGTTGTCGCGCGTAGCATCGCGTTACTGTGAAAATTTTTCTGTTTCTTCTTTTTCTCTTCTTTCTTCTTTTATTCCCTTTAGCCCTTTCCCCAGTACAGGGTAGCCAGCCGGTACTTACACTTGCTAGCCTCCCTGTCTTTGCTCCCCTTTTGTTTCTCTCTCTCTCTCTCTGTCTTAAGGACGCCAGCCCCTACCACTCTATAGCGTACGCGCTTTGTTCGTGCTCGTCTCTCTTTTTCTCGGTCTCCTCCTTCCACTCTCTTTCTCTTTTTCTTCCCCTTAACCCTTCCCCCCGTGCAGGGTAGCCAACCAGAACTACCTCTGGTTAACCTCCCTGCCTTTCTCTGCATTCTTTTCTCTCTCTCTTTAGGGATTTTGTACATGTTTCAGGTCTATGAATTACGGCAGCAGCGTACCAACTTATAACGTCAGTGTCGTTAGCATATACTGAGTAAGTCGGTTTAAAATATTTATGAACAGGTTTTGCTATTGATTGAATTTAGAATGGTTAGCACGTGCCCGAAGGTACGTCACGGGCCCCATATATACTACACTGCGGTGTTTGCACACTGAAAGATAGGAGAGAATTTATTGTGGCACACCACTTTATTTAACATGCTAGCCCAGGGACTGGCTGGCAAACGAAAATTTAGCAGAACCTTCATGTGTCGCATTGCCGCACAGCAACGCCAGGAAACCCATCTGTACATAAAAGACCAGGCGATACACTGATGGCAGCATGCATATCGTCGAGAGCACAAATTGTCATTATCGCGAGGATGACAGTTAGTGGCCGAAATGAAAACATATTCAACTGCAACAGTATGAAAAACTCTAGGTAACGTTTTGTGTAAAAAAAAAAATATATATATATATATATATATATATATAGTATGTCTTTGCTGTTGCATCGACGTCGTTCCTCGTTGTCGTAACTTGTTTTTACGACTGTCGCTGTGGCCGGCATCCTTGTCGCAACCCTTGCGTTCGATATAGATGGGATTTTGAAGCGCTGAGTTCTGGAAAAATTCGTTGGGAGAATTGCCACCAAACGCACACAGACCCCCGAGAAAGGGCGCACACTAAGCCATTAAACGAATGTTCAACTGATATTGAATCGTGGCATTATCCCTTCCACGTACAGACTTCCTCTCTGCCGGGCTAATGGACACTGCGGTCTGTCGCAAGATCCACGTCTCTGAAAGTTAACGTTCATTCACGTCCACGCCAGTAGATTTTTGGCTCAATCAACGCCAAAGTGACTTCTATCTCCTTTTGAAGGCTTCTAACGGCTAATACGATCTATAAAAAATAAAAGAACAAGAAAATTGCGCAACTGGGAGTGCCTCTGTATCGGTCGTCCATTATGAGCGCTGAATCGAATGGATGAAGCAGCTTTATGGACCTTTCGACATCATCGTGCACCTATACGCGTGCATTCGCAGCAACATCGCTCAATTTCCCCAAGATCTTGCGATACACTCCAGGCAAAATCAGGAAAACGTAGCAGCGCTTTGCTTGCCCCAGTAAAATAAATATGATAAGCTAGGACAGGATTATTCAGCAGCGCGTTTGAGATGCTGATGCCACGAGAATCAGGGTCGCCGTTTTCTTTTATAATCTATGCACTGACACTTACCTTAGTATACTTGCCTCATAAACGCCTCTGCAAAATGTAGCAGCGGCGTCGAAAAACGAAACCATGGAGCAACTGCTTAGCAGGCTAAGGTGTCGTGCACTGTGTATTGGTGTCGGTGACTTAACGAAAAGCAATACCGGACGAGAGAAAAAAAGCTGAAAGATCGATGCTATCTGTCGCACGGATTACTTACCACTTCACCGTCTCGCCATCACTGTCATTTTTAGCTCCTTTTTATCTATTCTCTTACTCCCGCTTCTTTGCACAGAGCAGCAAACCAGTATTAACTTTGGTTTACTTTCCTGCCTTCCTATAGATCGTTTTTATCTCCTTCTAGCCTAACACCAGTCTGCTTAGCTTTCCCTGTAGACTTTCTTCGTCACTGCTTTAAGACGCTACATCGCTTCCCTGTATAAGTGCACGTGATCTCTCTTCGTCAAAATTCATAGACTCGCACAGTCCTAAAGTGCCCCGAAATGAAAATTGTTGTTTCCGGTCTGGCAGCAATGATAATATTTGTGGAGCAGTTTTCTGAATCGACACCGCGAAACCCTCCCTCCCTTCCTCTGTCTCTCTAATGCTTTGTACTTATGTCACTTTAGTATCACCGTGCGACGACGATGACCTATAGGTGGATACATCGAGGGTCGAAATAATAAGTAACAGCTCCCGCTGTAGCGACAAAGAAAGCTTTCGTTTCTTGTGTGAAGAACACGCAGGTGATTCACCAGTTCCTTCTCTGTGTTAATTTTGCTTCCCATCCTGGGTACTCGACTAAGGGCATGCCCTGTCTGAACCAATAGCTGCTTGCTGATGGCTTGACAACACAAAGGAATGAGTGGCCAAGAAATGCTCTGGAGACTGGCGGGCGTGTGTCGAAGAAGAGCTTTCTCCCTCACCCTACGCCTACAACCATTTATGCATCTAAATTTCTCCTAGGGCCTTTCATCGTTTTTATTGTAGGTGAAGTTAGACGTCTGCAGGGGGAGAAAGCTGTACTCACGAAGCTACAAGTGTGGCTCGTTTAAACTAAAACGACACCCTGCGCTTCTTGTAGGCTGCATCTTCTGTGTAAAACTATATGCGTGCAGAACCACGATTAGATTAAGCGTATGGGCTGCTATAGGCAGTTGCTGCCTTTTTCTCCATTTACTGCAGGCACTATGGTATTTAGAGGCCATGAAGGAACCAGCTAAAAAGAACAGTGGCATAAATATATCAAACACACTTATAGTAGGTATCGCAGTTTCACTGTTTTCTGTTTACCTAAGGATAAGCACTGCTTGATGACGCTAACGATGCATGCGCCTTCCTCATTAACCGCTAAGGACGACCCAACCTTTCTCTTCTTTCCTAATTCTTCCCTATGCCCAAGATTGTTGTTTATGCAAACGAGGGCGTGCGTAATTACAGGCCGCTGTAAGAAACACGAAAGCATCTTTATTATTATTATTATTTGTTTTGAACACACACACATAATACACAGGTATCAGGAAAGGGAAAGCGAGGAGCAGGCTGGCAACTGCCACCGGAAGGGGCACAACGCCTGCCTACTCCTCTGAAGGGAGGTGACAGCAACACAGAAATGGAAGATAGGAAGGAGGGGAGGAAAAGGAAAGAGGAAAGGAGAGCAACAGGACAAATCTAAAGACCAAAGTAGAACACTGCAACAGGTCAAATCTAGACTAAAGTAGAACTCTGCAGCCGGAGTTAAAGTGACGCCGCGTCGAACAGCCTCCACAAATTATCAACCACATCCATGGCTAGTTCGCTATGCGGCTAATTGTGTTCTCCACGATGAGACGCCAAGTAAAGCTGTACGTAATCACCGTTTCACCGGTAGTCGGTTCACAATGTACACTATAAGGTGTTTGAACCCGCCACCTCCCATCTTTAGGGAACCTTTAGGTTCGATTAACGAAGTTGGGCATTTATCAACGCAGGAATGCAAGAACTGTTTGTCAGTTGTTTGAAACATCCCAATAAGTGGAAAATGGCGTTTTGCTTTCGCATATCAATAAATAAATAAATAAATAAATAAATAAATAAATAAATAAATAAATCAATCAATCAATCAATCATGGATGGATGAAATAACTTTAATGAAAGGTCCTGCGAGCTACGGGGCGCAAGGCCCCATAGAGCGGGCTACTCCCACGTTGGGATTGATGCTAGATCCGCACGACTGCTGCATCAATCAATTAACCAACAAACCAATCAATTAACTAATTATATTAATTAATTGATTGCTTAATTAGCCACATGGCCAACCAACTAATCGGTCAATAAATCATTTAATTAATTACAGCGTTTCGTCACAGGTCGTACAAGTGTCTCGGTCCTTGAGCCTATGGTCAATACCTATGTATGCGCATCGGTAGTGGGATATTAGGACTTTCCATCAGCTATTCCTACTTTTATGGTATGTTTGCTACAAACCTTGGAGGTCTTGCTGTTGGTCCTAACTTAAGATCGAAATATGTATTCGTATTCCAAGGAGCAAGTCAAGGAGAGAGAGAGAGAAAACGAAATGCCTTATGGTTGTTCTTGGCTCTTTTAAGACTATTATTGTTATTGTTTTGCTATTATTATTATTATTATTATTATTATTATTATTATTATTCTTATTATTATTATTATTATATTAACACATAATCGCGTCCTGCTTGGGTCAGCGACGAGTTGCTGTGAGTCGTCAGTAAGGAAATTGACATCCTGGCCGCACATGCCTGAACTACCGCCCTCAGTGCATACGGAAACGCGAATCCCTTCGAGAAATTCAGTTTTCAATGGTTCCACGTTCTTGTGCAGAAATAAATAACACAACGATGCCAGCTGATATTGAAACATACACTAATGTTATTACATTTTAGAAGGCTTATAACATCCAAGCAGTAGTTGTCCGAGGATATAGTGCACTGTCTCAGTAGAGCATTCCTAACCGTTTCTCTGTGTAGTGATTTCAAAATTTTTCACATATTAATTTCTCCGAGCAGAAGTCTGAAGCGTTTAGAAGTGTTTTCTCGGGCCGCCGCTAAAAGTTTATATCACAGCCGCTTGTGTATGTTTGTGACTTTGTTTGCAAACTCATAGTGGTGTGACTTGCCTTTGCCAGTTATATCCATATATTCGTGGATAATATATAGGACTGTGCGCTGTGGATTTCTGGCGCTGTGACGTGGTTTCTTTTCGTTTTCTTACTACATATATTTTATATATTGTTGTTTCTGTTATACGAAAAGGAGTAGCAATCCCCATTATGGGGTCACTATATCTCCTGCTTTTATTTTCATTTCAATAAAAAAAAATAATGCCCAGCTAGAAATTTACTTCATAAACCTCCGAAGCGCAATAGTCGCTAAAGCTGATAACTTTGCCAAACCAACTCATCCGTTTACATCCCCCACTTTTCCACAATCGGAGGGCCATTTATAAGCGGGGCTCACAGATTTATATGATAATGCTTCTCGGAAGCAAGCAAGAAGCTCAACTTGTTCCGAACAGAGCATTCCCCACGACCGGAAATGCCCGAATACCTGCCACGGACAGTTGCGGGGGCAACGTTTTCTTGCTTTGCAACGAAAAGGCAGAAATAAACGAGATGAAATGGACGCTTTTGAGTGCGGATGAAAAAAAGAAAAAAAGAGCTTAGTAGATCAAGCCCCCCGGTAAGTGACAGCGCCAACTGAAGCAGGAGTTCACTCGTTCTCGCCACTGCGTTCACTATCCGTATACGGTGCCACGAGCAATAAAAAAATAATCGACACATTCTGGCACCGCGATCAATAAACACAGTTGCCAGTAGTAGTTAGAAGAGGAGCGTGACACGGGAGCCCTAAATATCATTTCTAAAGGACGAACTGGAATCGCGGAATCTGAAAGGAGAGGGGGCGGGGTAGGCAGACACAGCAAGTAAAAATCTCTCGTGACAACAAAAACAAGTGCACACGAATACGTGGAAAGGAGGCTGGAAAGGGAAGGAAGCGCTGCACTTCTCACTTTCTGCTCACTACTTTTTTGTTCTTGTTTTCTGGGCACCGCGAAAAGGCGGCCTTTGGCCGATTAAGGGGAGCAACTGAGAAAGAGAACTCCGACTCCATTCTCGGGATACTTATAGAGCCACTCGTTTAGGAAAGGATGGGACGGGGAGAAAGCGGCCGCACGTGGGCGACGTACGTACGGAGGTTTGGTCGCGCTCGCTACGCAGGCGCCGTTCTGCTGCGATGCGCGGCTATGCCGCCGCGGCCCGCGAACACTTATCGAAGGGCATTAATTCTTTCCCTCCTCGTCAGCCTCCCCCTTTCATCCCTTCGCGCTGCCCCTGAGAACGCGGCGACACACGCCCGCGTTCAGCCTCGTGGAGTGGCGATAAAGGAGCAACTGCATTTTCGGAAGCGCGCAGCGATAAAGCGCGTCTCCGGTTCTGGTTCCCCCCTTTCCCCTCCTCTGCGCAGCGATCCTTCGCTCTTTCCCGCCAGGCTTCCCTGACTTCTCCCTTTGCTTCTCCCGTGCGCTTGCGCGTCGCCTCGGCCCTGTCCGGCACCATCCTCGTCGTAGCTCTCCTAAATCAGCGCGATCAAGTTTTGTCGAGCTTGCCGTCCGCCGCCCGCTGTGTCTTCTTCCCTGCCTTATCTAGTGGCGCGCGCGCTGTTTGTCAATTCATTGCGCCTCCTAACTCCGCGGCGACATTCCCCTACAACTCGTAACTTCTTATCTTCACCGACATCGCCGTTTTCTACTCATTCTAAAAGATTGGCGACCATGCTGGTATACCTTCTCGCTCAGTTACCGTAACTTTTATCGCCAAATGTTTCCGTTTCCGGTCTGCCGGTAGTCCACCGGCCCCCCTTGTAGCCCCCTTTCATCTCCCACATTTTCCCATTGCCCTGCAACGTCCTTCTAGCGGGTCTTTTCCGGCATCCCTCTCTTCCGGCATCTCTTCCGGGCGCGAAGAGTATATATTCGCGTTCAAATATCTTTCTCGTCTGCCCTCTGCCTCGAAAATGTAATCTCGTTCTAATTTTCTCTGTCATTAAACAAGTCATAATGTCCAGCATATAACAGTTTTTTCCGTGTCTTCTTGTAAGTTTTGTCGTTGTATTTCCTTTGCCCTCGCTTCGTATAAAGGTATGACGGAAATAAAGAACCCCCCCCCTCCCCCCGTCTGAAATGTCGCGCTCCGTCCGGGCCGCTGACGCGGATCTAGGCCGAGCGCTCGAGACGACCGAGCGAGAGTAAAGGGAAGTACCGACGAGATCAGCGCGGGAGCGCGCGCGTTTTCGGAAAATTTGCTCCCCTAACGTCACGAGTCCCCGGGCGGGTGACGTCAATAGGAAATGACGTCAATGGCCGAGAGAGGCTCTCTCTCCCCTTTGGCGCTCGCGACGCGTATAGCGCTATGGCTGTGGGGGAGAGGCAGTATGAGAAGGTTGATCGGAACGGACGGCCGCCGCGCCGCTTTTCCCCATTTGCGCGGGTTCAGAATGAGGGCAGTCGTTTTGTGCAGGCGGCGCAGAGAAAGGGAGAAATAAGGAAACAGAGATGAGGAAATAAATGACTATGCACGGTAATTCCACGGATAGTTATTGCCCGCCTATCAAATGTAATGGCATTTACGGACGTTATGCACGTACTCCATATGCCAGTCGAGGCCAGGGACCGTATCAGATTCGCTGCTTTCAGTGCTCGCATGCGTTGATTGGATAAATGAACGGATGTGACGTCAGCAACGCTCCGTCTCCAATTAGCATTTCTGATTATACACTCCTCGCGAACATTGGCGAAAAAGCTTGCTTCGCTACAGCGAAGCACCGCATCGGACGTTACGCAACACAAAGTTAGTACTTTATACGAAGTGGTTGACCGCGAGTATAGCGTTTGGTTTCGTTCGGGGGGAAAAAAAAAAGACATTTGTGTAAGTTGAGCAATGATCGACATGTCTCCGGAGATGTGTTTGCATTGTGCTTTTATCAGAGAACGCTGCTTATACGCGCTCTATAGCGGTGCAAATGTACAGAAAATCACGAGGTTGTTTTCTGTAATATGCTGGCGATGTGCCTGCAAGATAAAGTCACGTGCTTGTTCTTGCGGGTGGTATACGCTTCATCGCTTCCACCCCGTCCCACCAATCCCATTTTTAACCGCACTACTAAGTACTGCGATCATCAGCAGCGTTCCGCAGCCATGCCGTGTACCTATTGCCCAGTTGCCCTGTACGCAATTGTTTTGGAGGTAATATAATCTAGCACCCTAATCGAACCTCTGCCGGGCACTCCGGTGAAGTATACTAAGCCCAACTTGCACACGCTTACGAAGGCTCGACTTCGCCAACTGGTATACAGGAACTTAAGCTTGCAGAAGGCAGCTTCGTCACCTGGCACGCAAGCTATCTTTAACAGAGTGGAACACTCCATATATAAGGCGCACCAGATTGTATGAATTGAACTCTTCGCTACAACTCTCACCTCCACCCGGGCTTCACCGACCTGGGGCATCGCTTCTATACCAGCTGTGGTTGGAAGTGGCTTTCACGAAGGCGTACACTACTTTGATTGGAATGACTGACAGTGTTGCATGCGACGTCTGCGGCGCGGAAGAGAACATGTCACATTTATTGCGCCACTGTCATCGATTTCAGTCGGAAAGACAAACATTACCTATCGCATTGCGACGACTGGAGAATCGGCCGTTGTCTGTACAGGTGCTAATTGAAGACCGTCTCCATCGCTCGTCAGCCCACAAAGCTATCAAGGCACTTTTGTCTTTCTTGAGGGCGACTATGTCAAAGTCTTTGACTAGCTCAGACCCTCTGCGTGCGTGCGCGAGCTCACCACGGCTTTCCTCCCCCTCCCCTTTATCTCTCTATCTTATGTATCTATTCCCTCTTTCCCGTCCCCCAGAGTAGGGTAGCCAACCAGGCGCATTTCTTGTTAACATCCCTGCCTTCTCTCTTTGTTTCCTCCTCTTCCTAAGCTTGTAATAAACGATTCGAATTGCACAATCTTTCCAAACGTCCTGCTGCGTGGCCAACTGGTAATCATACGAGGAAACTCATGTGCTCTTGCTCAACTGCGGACATAGAGGTTCTTACCTGCAAAATCAAGCTACATATGCTGTAAACTGATTTACACCATTATGATGGCCTTCTGTCTATAACACACACCTGTACACCTGCAGCGGTGTAAAGAGGTGAGTTATGCATCAATTTGCACCCTTACGAAACCTTAAGGGTGTAAATATGTTTACAATGTAAGGGAATGCCGAATAACCCTTAGCAACATTCATTGTTACGCCACTACACTGTTGGAAAGAAATGTTACATCAGTATATGGCATGCCGGTGCATTGCTTGTGAGTTATACTTCAACGTCTTCTGTATAGCCTTGTACTGCAGTGAACTTTCACTAAATGCTAGTATTGTGGCAATTTTTGTCTTACTTGGTTTGAGAACCCATTTAGCCTCAGCTTAGTGGCAGAACGGGTGCCAGAGGAGCACAATACTAACAGAGTCCTTCACTACTAAGGACTCTGATACTAATTAATTATAGGTGTTTCATACGTATAGAGTTATACTACTTGCTACGTCAAAGGAATCAACATTTTTTGGTGCCAGTACTGTTGTCCCCTGTGGTACCTTATTAAGCTGAATGTGGACAATACAGCTAAATGTGCGCGATATACAGCCAGTGTTATTGAACGACATGAGTAGAAGAACGAGTTCAATTTAGTCACGCCTTCGATAGCAGTTGTGCGTCATAAGTATCGTCTTGGAATCAAGACAATGCCTTGAATGCAATGCACGTCGTCTATAGTAGAACAGTTCTGCTCCGCATCAAGCTAACTGTTTTAATTGTCTGGCAATTGTACTAATATCGTGACTTGTTTTCAATCACAATTACATGCACAGGGCAACTTTCCTGCAAAATTGTTCAACTGGGCATCACAAAAGTATTATAATAATCATCATCACTAGATTGATAATAAACAATTATTGCTGAAAACAGTAAAAAAATGCGACACTAAAGAAAATAAAGGAGAAAGAAATGATTGGGCGAGAGAAAAAGTGTAAAAGTTGAGATTTCTTGTCGTCACAAGAAGAGTGCAGTGAAAAAAGAAACCTCCTTTCCTCAGCACAAAAAAAAAAAAAGAATGACAAAGGAGAAAAAGAGCGCCTGGGGTAAGCGCTGCGAAACGAAACTTGTGGATTCAAGAACTTGAAGCGACAACGTGGCTTCCACGCGTTCGTAGCAAGTGTAAGAGAGAGAGAGAGAAAAAGAAGGAAGAAGAAAGGAAGAGAAACAACAGATATGGAGGAGGAACGATCCTATGCAGCACGATCTCGTCTTTCACATAAGCTACGACTGAAAAGTACCAGAAACGTGACACCTAAACTTACTGTCCTCGAGTTCTGTGCAGTGGTATTAAACCAACATTTAAAGGCCTGTCCAGGGCGAGCAGAGACGGAAACGCCTTTAAATTCGAAGCCTCTAGTCTCGATTTCACTGTAGCGGTGTCTACTTTTGTTTATGCATAAAAAGAAAGGACGTTGATGGGAATGAGTCATTTTAAAATTGTGTGCATTTTCACTGAACGCCAAAAGTAGATTGGTGCCTCAGAGATAAATCGAACAGGCACGAGCCTTCAATGCAGCGAAGCATTGAGTAAGTAAATCTCTGGTGTTTTACGTGGCAAAACCACAATCTGATTACGAGGCACGCAGTAGTGAGGGACTTCGGAATAATTTTGACCCCCTGGCGGTCTCCAACGTGCACCTAAATCTAGGAGCACGAGACCTGTTTGCATTTCGCCGCTATCTCGTAAATGAGGCCACCGCTGGCGGGAACCGAACTTACGACCCCGTGCTTAGCAGCGCGACGCCGTAGCCCCTGAGCCACCACGGCAGTTGAATCAATGAGTTTCGTGCAAAAATTGGGGGAGCGAACTCCGACGCTGCGATCGCTTAGGTGCCTCAGGAATGATAAGTGATATGTGGATTTGTCTAATACCAGTGCTTGTGACCTCAAACGTTCTTGTGGCGTTATTTGTTACGCTTTACATTTTCGAAATATCTGTTGCAATCATAGTTTCGTAAAAAACAAAGTCAATAAATCTCTGCGCACACGCATATTAAGTGGAACTTATTGCGTTTGTCAGGCAAAACTTTGTTTGCAAATGCCATTTGCCAAAAGCCATTTGAAGCCAGTAGGACGCAGTTTAGGCTAATATAATTAGTACCAGGCATACCTGTGCTGTCTAAACCGACACGTTTGCAGCTCTCCTAATCTAGCGCGAGAGTTCCCTGCACAGTAAATTGTGTGGTAAAATTTATGGCGTAAAGAAACGAGGGAAGGTCGTCATCTCAGCTGCAAAGCGCTGCACGCAAGTTCGTCGAAACGATGTCCCTAGGCGCGCAGTACTTATGCGAGCGTATAGTTTAGCCCATCATTCCGCGAAGGTGATGTGAGCGGTTGTCTTCAACGAGACCGGACACCCTGGTGTCCGGTCTAAAGATATGGCGCGTCAGCCACGTGTCACGCCCGTTTCCCGATCTCCCTCCGTGTTTGCGCTGGTGTCAGGGAAAATTTAGGAGAGAGAGAGAGAGAGAGAGAGAGAGAGCCCTCTCTCCGCCGTCTCACGATGTGTTGTCCTTTTAGTTTTCGTACGTCGGCGTGATGCGCCCACGCGCCGTTGTTTTTTCAGCGGCATTGCGTCATGAGAAGGCTCGGTTTCGAATTGTCCACACTCCACGCATCGCATGCAGCCGCAAGTTTCGCAAGCGCTGGGTTTTTATTGAGCTATACGATTCCGCGGGCTCTTTCCTTGAGTGTCCCCAGAGAGCGGGAAGTACACTTCGAGTTAGGCCATTGTGCACGCCGCTATTGTGCAGATTGGGCTGGCCGCACTATATCTGCTGAGAAAGCGAGTTTTACAGCCGTCAGAGGGTCCGTATGAAGTATGGGTCGCCGTTGGAGGCGAATCCACGAAAATGCAGGAGCTTTCTTTGCGCGGCGTTCCCCCAAATGTGTCTAGTGTGAGCCGGCGCGGAATCAGGGAAACTAGGTAGTCTGTACAGAGTGCGAAGACTGATTTTGGCCGCCTTGCAGAGAAACGGCACAGATGCATTCGAGAACTGAACTTCTTGTTTACTTGAGCAATTCAATAATGTTTGAAATCAAAGTTTCATTGAACTATATATATATATATATATATATATATATATATATATATATATATATATATATATATATACACACACACACACTTGGTTCTTGATCGTGTAAGTTGCGCTGCTCATCTGTGGCAGGATACAAACAAAGAAGCGCGATTACGCACGCAGTAAGATGCCCAATGCATATGGAATTAGAGAGAGGCAGTTAACTGGTAAGAAAAGGCAGATTAGATCGTCTGGAAGAAAATTTTCTCGGAGCTTACATATAACGTTGGCGCATTGCCAATGGCTCGATGGGTACACCAGGCGGCGAAGGGTATGTCAAGTGCCCACTATCTGCCGGCGCAAAGTTACCATGAATAAAATAAAGGCTACGTTAATGGCCAATTTCTTTGAAAGAGCAGTTGCCGCGGCCTCCTGTTATTCTTCGAACTTTTTTTCCCGACTTAAATGCGTACGGAGGACAGTAGTTACCTGTGAGCAAGCGGGAAAAAAAATATCGCTTTCCTACAATTCACGTTTCACACCTCCCTGTTTAGGTTAAACATTTCGCAAGGGCAACCAGCCTTTGAATGATGCCAGCTGCAACGTCAGTACCGGCAAAGCCGTTTCGCGCGAAGTTCCTGCAGCAGCTAGCCAAAGATTAACGCGCGTTCAGAGGACACAATAATGAAAGAATTCGTTGCCAGATATAACGCTTTCCGTTCTACATCCCCCGTGCGCAAAAGGCAGCAACAAAAAACCATGCCTCCATCGCTTCGCGTGCAGCCATCGTTCGTTTCGAGGTTATTCTGGCTCCGAAAGGCCCGCGTGTGCCGTCGTCGTATTGAACGACGCAGCGTGGAACGTGTCGTGGCCGCACAACACAGCGTCGCTGCCGTCGCCGCAGGGGTCAAACAGCCGCGTGAATACAGATGCCATCCGGGCACGCTTCCGGGCTTCGCACAAAAACCGCCGATTACGCGCTTAGCGCATGCGAGCGACTGCTATGAGTTGTGGTGAAGTGCGGGTCTCCCGACGGGGGGCATCGGAGGCTGAAAGCGAGTGTTGCGGGCGCGCTGTCAATACGGCTGTCGTTATCTTCCTTTTTTTTTCTGAGGTGTCGCTTCATCCACCCGCCCCAAGCGCGCACGAATAACGCTGATACGCGAGCTCGGCGAGTCAGGTGCGGCGTTCAGTATAGTCGTCCGGAAGTGAAGTGCAAACAAAAACGCCGGCGAAGGGACAGAAATGTCGAAAAAGAAATATAGGTGGCCTCCTTTGCTATACATCGAACGCCGAAGCTTCGTTAGCATAGCAAATTATAAAATCGCCGGGGACATCGACCGTTGCTTCTTAGGCTGGCCATGTTTTGTATCGATCGTCTTCTGTTTGTCTTGCACGTCGTGACCATGATTACTATGTGCGCACCTATGGTGATTGCTTACTGTATGCCTACATGTTACTCTTCTACTCTTTACTTTTTTCACTTTATTTTTTTAAAGTAATTACTACTTGTGACATTTGTGTTTTCACGCGTGGATCACTTCTGTAGTTCTTTTCTTTTAGCCTCGTTTATCATGACGTTATGATTTGAGGCTCGCCTTTATTTTTTTCAGGACATAAGCTGTGTGCCTTTGGTGTAGTCGACTCTTTCTCTGTTGCGACTTCCGACGCGCATAGCAGGTGCGGTAAAAAAAAATAAAACAAAGTGGTGCGGAAGACGCCGTACGTGAGTACAGAGTCAGCGCTGCTTCGAGGAGAGAGAGAAAAAAAAAAATTGGCAGCGGGATGAAGCCCGGCGAGAGCCAAAGCATGTACGATTAGGCGCGCTTCTGGGTTCCGCTATTTCCCTTTCCGCTCGCGCAGCCAAGGATGCCAAGAAAACAGACAGATAGATCGCTTTTCCTGTTCCACTACCACAAACACGCCATTCGGGACTGCCTGAATGATGTCTCTATACTGCAATCGCATACGCTTGTGCGTCGTACTGGCGGGCGGGCTCCGGTTGGGGTCGCCGTTGTTTGTTTAGGGAAGCAAACGCGAGGCGAACGGCCCGCACAAGCGGCTTTGAGGGTGGCACGCCGCACAGTTGGCGAAGGAAGGATTCGCGCGCGGGCGCGCGGGCAGAGTGGCAGCGCGTCTTTTGTGGCGGAAGCTCGTGTAGTACGACGCGTTTTGTTTGAGCGCAGAGGAAAAGAAGCATCGCCGGCGGCGCAGATGAGACGAGCCGAGAAGATGCTCGGAGAGACGTCGGAAGAAAAGAAAAGAGAAATCGCGCTATAGAGATGGCTCGGCGGGCGTTCAGTGCGGGGCCGTATGGTGAACGGCCGGCGCCTCATGAATACCTGATTTGTTCCCGGCGTGCGAGGCGAGAGGGCCGCGGGTCGAAACTGGAGCGTCGTCCGCTGTCACGCCACAAACGTGTCGCTGGCCAGGACGGGAACAGGATCCTGCGATGCGTAAACAGAGACACACACTCGCAACGTCGCAGTCAGCTCCGCGAAGAGGTGGGGAAAGAAACAGGGAAGAGAGAAAAAAAAAAGAAAAAAAAAGAACAGTGGGCCACGGAGGGTGATACGATTCGCGGCTGCAGTTTCGGGAGCGGTGCTTCCGGCCACGACTTCTAGAGAGTTAGCACTTGCGCGTGTGCGGTGCATGGGTAGGCGTACCTACAAGTCCACGTTTGCTTTGCTTGCTCGCGCAAAGCTGTACACTTAGTTGTGCGTGTGAACCGATGTGTACAAGTGCTGGCTGACAGTAAAGCCCACACACATTACTATAGGAGGTGTGAAACATATATATATATATATATATATATATATATATATATATATATATATATATATATATATATATATATATATATATTGTGGGGTTTTACGTGCCAAAACCACTTTCTGATTATCAGGCACGCCGTAGTGGAGGACTCCGGAAATTTCGACCACCTGGGGTTCTTT
Organism: Dermacentor andersoni; assembly: GCF_023375885.2. Classification (NCBI taxonomy): domain Eukaryota; kingdom Metazoa; phylum Arthropoda; class Arachnida; order Ixodida; family Ixodidae; genus Dermacentor; species Dermacentor andersoni. The sequence continues at coordinate 97,257,560 of NC_092817.1, read as the reverse complement.
AACGTGCACCTAAATCTAAGTACACGGGCGTTTTCGCATTTCGCCCCCATCGAAATGCGGCCGCCGTGGCCGGGATTCGATCCCGCGACCTCATGCTCAGCAGCCCAACACCCTAGCCACTGAGCAACCACGGCGGGTTTGGAGCTGTGAAATTCGTAGCTTTCTACGGTTCTACGGTATCGTTCTTTTGGTATATATATATATATATATATATATATATATATATATATATATATATATATATATATATATATATATATATATATATATATATATATATATATGCCTTTGACAGAGCGGGCTACGTAGGCACACGAGGAACAGGTAAAACAGGTGACCGTTGAAATGCGATTTAAGTGATGTCAAACCCACACGGCATAAACATTGCCTTCATAAATGTCCTTTGTAAACACTTAAACATTCTAACAGCAACATGCCCGAAAGTGATCGACCTGTAGAACGCGGCGCCATGTTTCTTTTGCACGTGGTGCCGTTGACGTCTGCGCTCTTGATTACCAATCATCGCTTCAGGCCCGTGTTGGCGAACAGCAAGGCGCTGACGTTACGCCGCCTTGAGAAAGCCTCTAGCTTTAGATTGGATAGCTGGGCGTGTTAGTTGAGCATAATCTGGTACCCCAAAAAGTACCCAGAAAAATGATGAAATGAACCAGCGTAAACACTATGAGTGCCTGCTATCGCAAGTAAAATATTGCGTGAGTCCCCTTTGCAACGGAACGCATTTCGTCTGAGCTGCTTCACGGCCGCTGCTAGCTTACAGACCCGCTACGAACACTCAAACGTGACGACGATACCGTACTATACGAGGCCTGGATCCGACCAGTCGCTTCTGGCTTTCGCCGACGAGTCTGGCCTGCTGGGCAGCTATCTTGCACGCTTTCGAAAAGCCGACGCGGCCTAGGCCTAGGCCAATCTCGACCAATCGCGCGAGGGGAAAGCTAACGTCGGCTCTTCGAACGCGTTCAAGATAGCGGCCCTGGTTACCCTTTGATGGCCCTGCAGACTGACCACCAACGTCTGTTTATCTCTCACTATCCCTCACATGTGATACCTGAATTTCCTTAGGCCCCCAATATAGGCCAAAGTGCCAGCCCTTTCATTAAAAGGTCAGTCATTCATAATGTCCCCCACCGTCGCAGACGACGCGTGGTCGCCACGCATCGTCTGCTACTCTGACAGTGATGTGTAAGCGACAAGACAATGCAACAAAATGAATGAATTTGGCTAGCATACAGTGTGCTTGCAAAGAGATTTTCGCTACCGTAGCTAGATGTCAGTAAGCAAGAAATCGACGGTATTCTTTCGGTTTCTCTCTCTCTTTCCAGAATATGCTAGGTCTCTCAGAGGCATCTTAACCGACATTATATCTGTCACTTACTCTAATGGGTTGGTTGGTTTTGACGGGAAAAGCTACATGCATACGTGAGATGACCAGAAATGTCGGGTAGGAGGTTGAAAGCGGGTGCGTCGATATTACTCTTCATCACGGGGCTTCATGTAAACTGTTCTGAAGTTTCATTATGGGAGCGTGTTCTTGAATTCCTTCCAATCGAAAAGCTGACAGTATGACACTGGCGGATTCAAACTCCCTACCTACTGCTTAGCGGAAGAACACCTTAGCCTGCTCAACTGACAACGCCGCTGGTTCACCCGTTTATGTGCCTGACGAAGATATAGAGGGAGAGATTTGTTAGAGAGCTACAGTGTAAGAGCGAAGGGAGCACCAGCGAATCCCTTGTCTCGTACGGAACTTCATTTTTAAGAGTTTGCGCGCAACCCTCTAGAAGACATGCAACCGCCGTCAGACTTAACGCGAAGTATCAAGACACATGTCAGCGACTTAATTCTAACAAACGCTGTGTCAGGAGCAAACATAAAAGAATTTGGAAGGACTCTGCATTAAGCTATGGCCAGTTTCAAGGCACCCTGACAGGAAATCTCATGCACGTTTTACATGTAGAAACGAAAAAACGCTTAAGGCATACTCAGGTTAAGTGCTATACGGAGGTTGTGCACTGTGTAAGTGTAAAAAGCGTGGTAGTTGGGGCGAGTTGGTATGTCATGACTTTTTTAGGCTTGTAGCGCAGCTCAGAAAGAGCAAAAAAGGAAGGAGGTAGGGGTAATGAGAGGGAACGGAAAACATAGTGAGCGCTAACTTCCAACTGACGGTTTATTTCGCGACACAGAAGGCTACTTATACACTCGGCAAACCATGTGACACCAAGAGATTACAAAAAACCAAGCAACAAAACCGATAGTAACCATGTGACAACATATTCAGACAGCATGTGGCTGCAGCCTGGCGCTACAAGCCTAAAAAGAAAAAATTGTGTAAGTGTATTCCACTAGTTTTATCTCCGTCGAATATGTACAATGAGAGCATGCTAAGAGAATATGGGAACCTGCCAGTATGATGTTCAAAGTGGGAACAAGCGACTTCAATCGCAAAGGAGTTTCGGGCATTCCCGTTGCTCATGTACATATATTCAAGAACCGGTACCCATCCCGTGTAGAATCTATGCAAGGCATCAAATAAGCAAGTTTTGATAACAGTTCGGAGCTGTATCCTTCGATAAGCTGTCTCTATAGCATAGCGTGTCCGCACACCGTATTTATGCTGCGACCGTAAAGCGGCTCACCTGACGCGTGCACTATAAGCTTCCCATGCCTCGCTCAGTAATATTGCGTTGACTCCGTGTACTACCACCTAGCTTCGTAATACCGCGTTCCATTGCGCGATGTATAAACGGCGCCATCTTTTCTCTTATCTTGAGAGTGAATGAGGGGACCACGACTTAACGAGCGCTGAGAGCGAGAGAAATAACGAAAGAAAAACAAAAAGAGCATTCCGTGATGAGCTCGCGTTCGCCAGTCGCCGCTCGCGGGCTTCGTCTAGGTACAAGCACGGTTCCCCAAATGAAGCAAAATCCCATTACCCTCTACTGAAGCGTGATGTGGCGGCCAGGAGCGAACGGCAGTAAACCCTGTAGGTGAGCGGGGGCAAAAGAGAGAAGAAAGATGGCTGCCTATATACAGCCGGCCAAGAGCCTCCACACACGCGCGACCCAACCTACCTACCGACCTCCGAGATTGCTCGGGCGTGCTGTTTGCCTTTGACCGAACTTAAGCAGAGGGGTAAAAAAAATGGCAGCGAGGCGGCAACAAATGGCGCGTCTGGCTAATGGAACGGCAAGTTGGCCCACTTACCGGTAGAGTGCTCGCGCGCGCTTCCAAGAAAGCAAGCCAGGAAAGTTGGCCTCTACATGAGCGGCCTTCGCGGACGAAAGCGAAGTAAAAGCTTGGACCTAGGTTGCCTACTCAATTGATTGCAAACTTTCGCGCTAAAGCGCGCGAGCACGCGCGTGTGAAGAGTGCTGCTGCATTTGCATATTATCGCGAAACCCTTGTGCGTATATATATATACATATACTGTGTAGTTAGACCAGTTGTCGGGCAATATAATTGCGTTGGGAGGTGCCCGCGGTGCCACGGCAAACAATAAGAAGGCAAAACATCGCAGAGCAACGAAGCGAAGATTCGATGACGGTAAGTTAATCATAAATTATGCACGCGGCGGAAGAAGGAACGGGGCGTTGCAGCTGGTGGGGGGTTGTTCCGCTTGCCTTCGCCAGAACAGCGGTAAAGAAGAAGAGTGATGAACGCTGAGGCATTGCGCTCCCTCACCGCTTACACAATGCGCGAAATTTCCACTGGCATGTGGACGAGGTTGCTCAATCTGGAGCGAGCTATTATGCTACGCATCGTTGAAGACACAACGTCACACGCTGGAAGTTCACGCATTCTATGTATAAGCAATTAAGGCCTCGTAGCTACTTTCACTTAAATGAATGAATGAATTAATTAATCAACGAATGAATGAATGAATGAATGAATGAATGAATGAATGAATGAATGAATGAATGGGTCTTATTTCCAAAAATTTGGTTGAGGCACACCCAGGCACAAGGAGCTATACTTCAGCCACGTGCCAGCAAGCAGACGCTGTCGCTTGTGACTTATGAGAGTTATGCGCTTGTAATGTGGAGGCTGAGTCCTTGAAATTCAGAAGGCTGTGTTTAGTGCAAGACGGCTGACAAATATTGTGATGGGAGCATGGACAGTATACAGTAACGGCTATAGATGCGATACCGAATTCTTTTACGGGCAGGAGGTCCCCATGCAGCACTATATGCTCTGCGATCGCCTCCTGCGTATTCCCATACGAATGTGCACTACATGGTCACCGTCTTTATCGCTGGTCGGCCCACAAAGCCGTGAAGGCACTTTTGTGTTTCTTGAGCGGAAATGGCCTGTGCGAACGCCTTTGACTTAGTGGTGCCCTCGGCGCGCGTGCGTTAACTCAGAGCCTCCTCCTCCTCCTCCTCCTCCTCCTCCTCCTCCTCCTCCTCCTCCTCCTCTCTTATCTTTCTATTTCCCCTTTTCCGTCCTCCAGCGTAGGGTAGCCAACCAGACACATTTCTGGCTAACATCCCTGCCTTCCTCCTTACTCTTTATTTCTATTTGTGTATACTGCAGGCCAAAATAATGGTCCAAGCACGAGTGAGCACAAGGACAATGAGTATAGTTATAAAACATGTCGTGCAGGAGAAGACGAAGAAGTGGCTCTTGTGTGGAACCCCGTTTTCTACTGTTCTCATTTTGCGAGTATTTTTGCGTGTTTTCGGGAGGCGCCGCTTCCGAGACCTTCGGCGATGGAAGCGGAGTCAGCTAGACGTCCGGAGGAGACCGACGTCACAGCGTCGAGCGCTCCGAGGAAGCGCAATCACCTGATGAGCGACACAGGCAGCGAGGACACCCTGCTGTACTACTCTGCTTCAGAAGAAGATCTGTCGGATGACGGCGACTACTTGACAGTTGTGAGGCAAAAAGGAAAGAGGAGAATCGTCACTGCCTCCTCGTCTTCAACAAGGACGACGGCGGCAGCAAAGGCCCATGACACGGCTCATACCATCCTCTTCTTACCCGTGACGCCGACCGACAACCTGAATCGGCTAAACAGGCAAGCCGTATCTGTAACACTAGTGGCTGTTGTTCCAAATGAGATCACGGATATGAGAGTTAACACCCGTAAGAACATTCTCGCGGTTGATGTCAAGAACAGAGCAGCATTGGATATCTTGAGTACAGTGAAAATGCTGGGCAAGATAAATGTTCGCACCATAATACCTCAGGACAGCAATACTATATCAGGTGTGATTTATGATGTCGATGAGTCAATCGACGACAACGATCTGCCTATTTTGGTCAAACCCGCCACAGCAGATGTTCCTATTATTGAAATCCGTCGCCTAGGAGATTCACGCTGTGTGAGGATAACTTTCAAGGGAGGTAGCTTGCCGTCCCACGTGAAAGTTGGATTTTTTCGTCATCCAGTGCGACCGTTCGTTCCAAGACCACTTCAGTGTCGTAATTGTTTGAAGATCGGGCATGTCAGCGGCATATGCAAAAATTCGACCGTGTGTGCGAGATGTTCTGAGCAGCACAGTGCAGATGCTTGCCGTGCGACTCACTTCAAATGTGCCAATTGCTCCGGTCCCCATGAAGCATTGTCGAAAGACTGCCCGAGACACAAGACAGAGCGGAAAGTCCTCAAACAAATGGTGAGAGACAACTCAACTCACAGAGCGGCCGCCGCCAAAGTACGAAGGCGTAGTGTCCGCCGTCACCGTAGACGATCCTCGTCTACTAGAAATGCTGATACCGTCGCAAGACAGCCGATACTTCCTGAGGCTGGTGCTCCCAAGGCGCTCACCCACACTAACAACACGGTGTCTGATGACGCAGTGAATACCTCTACTGCAAACGACTGGCCTGCACTTCCGACATTAAGTCCTCCAGCCCAACAAAGGTCGACGGTGGACTACCGACGAACCAATGAGGGCACAGATCACGTGCGAGGTCAAGACAAGCAAGTAATCGCCATAATAAGATCTCTAATGAATGTCATTCGCGTGTTGTTAAACGACATGCAGACGCCATCTGCTCGAGGTGCACTACAAGTGCTGGACGGCCTGGATCCGGTTCTTGCAAGCCTCGAGTAGCAAGCACAATGGCTCTACCGCATCAGCCGTTCTTCAGACAAGTCAAGGAAGCATCTATTATGCAATGGAATGCCCGTGGCCTGAAATCCCGCAGTGATTTTCGCCATTACGTTTTCACCAATCGATTCCCCATTGTTGTCGTCTGTGAACCGAAGCTACAGACACCCGTCCGGATCTCAGGCTATGAACCTCATGTGTCATCGACTTGTACTGACATTAGCAAAGTGACCATCTACATGCGGTGTGAATTGACTTATGTTGTTCATCCAGTGCGGCCACATGACACTAATCAGTATGTGTGTTTGATCGTGAAACAACAAAACCTTGCGTTTACTTTAGTCGGCGCTTACCTTTCTCCATCAAGTCGTTTTGATAGGCAGAGACTGAGTGACATTATAGATGCGACACCTGGTCCATGGATTGTTGTTGGGGACTTCAACGCCCATCATTCACTTTGGGGAAGCAACAAGATAAATTCGAAAGGAAGAAACCTCGTGTCCTTTGCTTGCGACCATGAACTTTGTTGTCTAAATGATGGCAGTCCCACGTTTCTGCGCGGCCGGACATACAGTAGTTGTTTAGACTTAGCATTCGTTTCGCGATGCCTCACTCGCTGCGTCCATTGGTTCGCAGATATAGAAACCCACGGAAGCGACCACATTCCTACCTACCTGCAGATAAAAGGCCTCACCAAATCCGTTCCATCAAATTTTAAACAAACAATAGATTGGCCCGTGTTTAAATCCCTTATGGAAGACGCATGCCACGAAGGCATTTCGTCCACACTAGAATTTGAGATCGCCAAGGCTATGCAGGATGCTATGCGCTCATTTCGGCCATTAGAAAAATACACAGACTTTGATTCGGAAATACAGAGCCTCCGTGCAATCCGCCGGCGAGCGGAGCGACGGTACCGACGGACTAAATCACTCTACGACCTTAGAGAGGCCAGACGCATTCAAAAGAAAATTCAGCGTCGTCTTGCTGTACTGCACAATCAACGCTGGAAGTCGTTTTGTGAGTCTCTCGACCCACGTAAACCTCTGTCGGTTGCCTGGAGAACAATCCGTGGTCTTCGAACAGCTCCTCAACAGCGTCGTCCATTTAAGTCTCTAGCCCTACATCAAGGACGCCGAGAAGTCGAGGTGGCCGAAGATTACTGCGCAAGGATCGCGGGTCCGGCGCTCACGTATTCACCTTGCGCACCTATTCCCATTGTGCCCCCTTGCTCCCGGGATCCTCGTATGGACGCTGCTTTCTCCATCGAAGAACTGGAGGCCGCACTTGCTGGTTGCAGGCGATCTTCGTCACCAGGACACGATGGCATCACATACTCTGCGCTTGTAAACCTTGGTCAAGAGGCCAGAGATGCCCTTCTTGGCCTATACAACGCATCATGGCGTGACGGCTTGGTCCCTACAACGTGGAAATCCAGCCGGCTTGTTCCACTCCTCAAGGCTGGCAAATCCCCGTTGGAATTGTCATCTTACCGTCCAATAGCACTGGCCAGCTGTGTCGGCAAGGTAATGGAAAGAATGATACTTGCACGGCTAGAATGGTACTTGGAATTCTACAACGTCTATCCAGAGGTAATGGCTGGTTTTCGACGTGGCCGCTCGTCAATAGATAGCGTTATCGACCTGGTAACATACGTACAACACCAGAAACATCTGAAACGAATCACTGCGGCCCTATTCCTTGATGTTAAAGGTGCGTACGACAATGTAGATCATCAGGCAATTCTGGACGCCTTAGAAGCTGTAGGGATTGGTGGACGCACCTTTCGCTGGATATGCAACTATTTGCATGGAAGATCTTTCTTTATTTTGACTGAAGACGGACCAACGCCATCTAGCTATACCAGTCGTGGTGTACCGCAAGGCGGAGTACTCAGCCCTACCCTTTTCAACCTGGTGCTCGTTGGTCTCGCTGATTCGTTACCGCAAACTGTACAGCTCTCCGTATATGCAGACGACATTTGCATATGGGCTTCAGGCGTGACACGTGTACAAGTCCGCGCACGACTTCAGAAAGCCTCAACGGCTGTGTCAAGATACCTAAGAAGACAAGGCCTGAAGCTTTCTGCTGAGAAATGTGCAGTCGTTGCTTTTACTCGTAAATCGATGTCTCCGTATGCTTTGCGGATTAATGACCAAATCATACGATATAGACGAACGCACCGATTTCTTGGCGTCATCATTGATAGAGACTTGTCTTGGAGCCCTCACATCTCGTACATGACAAAGCGTTTGGCCGCCATTGTGGACCTTCTTGCGTTTCTCGGCGGGAAGTCCTGGGGCGCAACAGTACCGTCAATGTTGCAACTATATCAAGCACTGTTTTTGGGCTTCCTGCGGTACAGCTTACCTGTAATAGGTAATACTTGTACTACGAATATTCGCAAACTCCAGAGCGTGCAAGCCCAAGCACTCAGGACTTGTCTCGGTCTTCCAAAAACAACGTCATCGATTGCGACAGTGGCCATAGCCAGAGACGCGCCTTTGACAGTCTACATTGATACAGATGTCCTGAGAGCGCACATCCGACACCTGACTCGGATTCCCTCACACCATCTTGCTTGCTTGCCAGCAAAAAGGCCACTTTCAACTTTTGCTAAAACTATTGCAAGACATCAGTCGTACTTGCCATCAGAATTTACGCCCGCTTCACGATTGTCAGATCCATTGTGGTGTCTGCACCGGCCGCAAGTGCAACTGACAATTCCAGGAGTCAGAAAGAAAGCTGGAGCGCCATTACAAGCTTTGAAGCAAGCAACTTTGGAGCACATTCACAACGTGCACAGATTCCGGAAACATATATACACAGATGGCTCAGTAAAACTCAACAGCGCTGCTGCTGCAGTCATCATCCCGGCACAATCTGAGGAAATAAAATTAAGAACTTCATGTGTGACCACATCGACGGGTGCAGAACTCGCGGCGCTCCGTGCTGCACTTGATTTCATTAAGCAGAAACCACCGCAACAATGGACAGTCTTCAGTGACTCCAAGGCAGCCCTTCAGTGCATACTAAGCCCAATGCACCACGGACCCAATGAACAACTGGCCTCAGAAATTCGGCACATATATCATCAAAGCTATGATAAGGGTCACAACATAATCTTTCAGTGGCTTCCAGGACATTGTAACATCAGCGGGAATAACCAAGCCGACGAAGCCGCCCGATCGGCACATGAAAGTGGTCAACGAGTTTTCATTCCGCTTTCGCGAACAGACGCTGCGGCTGGGCTGCGATTGATGTCCCGTGAGTGTACTTTGCCCCTGTGGGACTCAAATGTTTTCACCATGTGTCGGTTGCGTTCGTTGTCTCCGGACATACGGATGCACCTCCCGCCTGGATTACCACGACGTGAACAGACCATGCTTTACCGTCTGTGGCTAGGCGTTGCCTTTACAAACGCCTATGCTTTCCTCATAGGAATGGCCAACAGCCCCACGTGCGACACATGTAACATCGACGAGACGCTCGCACACATTATCTGTGTCTGCCCGCGATACAGTGCTGAGAGACAAGTGATGTGCAGGGTACTGGACCAGCTGGACAATCGTCCACTTTCAGAACTAAAAGCTTTAGGCCAATGCTCCGAAAGAACATCCGCGTTGAAGGCCTTACTCGCGCTATTAACGTTCTTGCGGTCTACGGGGCTTCACGACAGACTCTAAGAATGCCGCCCCCTACCGTTCTGTAGTGTACGCGCTTTGTTCGTGCTTGTCTCCCTTTCTTTCTGTCTCCCCCTTCCACTCTATTTCTCTTTTTATCCCTCTTAACCCTTCCCCCTGCGCAGGGTAGCCAACCGGAACTACCTCTGGTTAACCTCCCTGCCTTTCTCTGCATTATTTTCTCTCTCTCATGTCGTGCAATCGGAAGAAAAAGAGAGATACTAATTGGAGAGAATACCTATTCAAAATGTGCACAGCAAATCATGGCAGCTTTTAATGACTCTACAGTAATGACCAATATACATGACCCAATATACATGACCCAATATACATGACCACGATAGAATCATTTCATACAAGCAGAAGCAGAAAGCCTTATACTAATTACACAATATACCTAATCACAACCTTCAAAGCGAATATTGGCAAGTAAAGAAGAAAAAAAGGCGCATCTGCAATGCCTAAGGAATACGTATAACCACGATATATACATTTTCACAAAACGTTTCACAATAATCAAGGCCTAGTTACGAACCGACCATCCAACTCATGAACTTACCCTCAAGGGCCGCAGTGAAATTTTGCGCTTCACAGATTTATCTTGGAAGCATATTCCAATCGGAAATGGCTCTTGGGACAAAAAAAGAAACTTAGTTTAAATGCATCAGCCTTAGCGAAAATAGGCTTTAGTGCAAGTTCCTGAGTGTGTCGAGTTCTTCGTACCGATAATGGAGCAAGGTAAAATAGGGTTAATATTTTTAATGTTCTATTCATTACTTTATCCAAAAAAGAAAGACTAACTATTATTTCTATGACACTCTAACGAGGGAATAGCATTGCTAGCAATACGTTATGAAAGAGAGTCAAATCTGTTACATTTACGAAAAAAGAACCGAATTGCCTTCCTTTGTTCTATTTCGAGCTTCTGTACGTCCTTTTTGTGTGTGTGATCCCACATTTCCGAAGGGTACTCTAATTTTGACCTAATCTATGTATGGTATGCTCGAGGCTTCAGTTTGGACGGGGAATGACTGAGTTCCCTTGTTAACAAACAAAGCTGACCAAATGCGGCAGCAGAAATGTTTGAAATATGTGATGACCACTTTAAGTTATTCGTCACTGCTGCGGCCAGTATTTCTAATGTGAAACTACCTTGATATTACTGTCATGGAGTTTATATTGGAATATACTTGGGGTGCTCTTTCTTGTAATATTCAAAAGTACAGTTTTGTCGAGGTTCAAAGCCATATCCTAGCGTTCGGTTTCTTAATTGTTCTCTTTTGGTTGTTGTGGTCATCTTTATTATTAATAGCCTGATATATTATGCATTCATCAGCAAATAATTTTATCGAGACAGACTCTGAAACTACATTCGCTAAATCATTCATATGTATTAAGAACAGCAGTGGACTCAAACGCTACCATGTGGTACGCCAGAGCTGACCGGCATGCAGGGACTCGGATGTGGCATCGTTCACCCGCATATATTGTTCTGCTGTCTAAGTAAGATTTTATCTATCTAGATATGTAATTAGGGAGTTCAATTTATTCAAGCTTAGAAATCAGTCTACTATGTGGCACTCTATCCAAAGCTCTGTTGAACGTATAAGAAAAATCACATTAATTGAGTTATCCAAATTTGTGAAGTACAGCTAGAAAAGTCGTGAACTGTGATAACGAGTTGAGTAGAAGCTCTCTCGAGTGAGGCTAGCTTAGCAGGACTCTTCGAGGAACTACCAGGCATTGTTTGGGATATCCTTGGTCTCAGTGAGATTAGAAGATCTGGTGAGGCTTATACAGTGCTAACGGCCATCTCCTCTGCTATGGAGGCCTCCCAGATAAGAAGCAATACGGGGTAGGATTCCTCATTCATAAGGACGTAGTGGGCAAAACTGACGAATCCTACAGCAGTAATGAGAGGGTAGCAGTAGTCGTAATCAAACTTAATAAGAGGTATAGATTAAAGGTAGTACAAGCCTATGCTCCAACATCCAGTCATGATGATGATGAAGTAGATCAGTTTTATGAAGATGTTGAATTATCGATGAGAAAAGTGCAAACTCAGTATGATGTTATAATGAGACCTTGGGACCCTCGTCTGTATATTGTCTCTGACCCATTCATTGTATTTAAAGAATAGTAAACTGAAACTGAATGGGCGACTTCAATGCAAAAGTGGGGAAAAAGCACGCTGGTGAACAAGCAATTGGCAACTACGGCGTCGCTTCTAGGAACGCTAAAGGTGAGATGCTGGTGTGATTAGCGGAAATGAATAAGCTGCGAATAATGAACACCTTCTTCAGGAATCATAGCAACAGAAAATGGATCTGGAAAAGCCCTAATGGTAAAACAAGCAGTGAAATCGATTTCATACTTTATGCCGATCCCAGCAAGGTTGTTGAAGTGTTAGGCAAAGTGCAGTGATCCTAGTTTGGTGAGGTCTAGTATTCACCACAATTTGAAGAAAGAAAGAGTAAAACTGGTCAGGAAGAAACAGGCCAACCTAGACGCAGTAAGAGTACAAGCAGACCAATTCAGGCCGCTACTAGCAAACAAATATGCAGCGTTAGAACAGAGAGATGAAGATGACATAGAGGTAATTAATAAAACTGTAACTAGGCTGGCTTCAGAGGCAGCAATTGAAGTGGGAGGTAAGTCACCAGTGCAACCAATAGGCAAGATTAGATTGTGGGGTTTTACGTGCCAAAACCACTTTCTGATTATGAGGCACGCCGTAGTGGGGGACTCCGGAAATTTCGACCACCAGGGGTTCTTTAACGTGCACCTAAATCTAAGTACACGGGTGTTTTCGCATTTCGCCCCCATCGAAATGCGGCCGCCGTGGCCGGGATTCGATCCCGCGACCTCGTGCTCAGCAGCCCAACACCATCGCCACTGAGCAACCACGGCGGGTGACCAATAGGGAAGCTTTCCCAAGTAACGAAGGACCTAATAAAGAAACGACAAAGAATTAAAGTGTTCAACTCAAGCGATATGATAGAATCCGCGGAAATTTCAAAACTGAACAAGGAGAAAGTAAGGGATATTCGAAATTATGACGTGAGAAGACTGAGGAAGCCGTAAAAAAATGGACGCAGCATGAAATCAGTGAGAATGAAACTTGGCATAGGACAAACGAAGATGTATGCACTGAAGGATAAGCACGGTAATATCATCAGGAATCTCGAAGGTATAGGTATATACGAAGGTATAGGTATAGGTATATGACAGGAAAAGATTTTAACCAAGAAGCATGCAATCCATTCACAGTATCGCTTTAAATACTCATTCGGTATTTTGTCAGGACCAGGATACTTTTTACGTACAATTTTAGAAACATGTCGACTATACCTTCTTTAGAGATAAGAGAGAGAGAAAACAAGGGTAGGAAAGGCAGGGAGGTGAACCAGAACAGCATCCGGTTTGCTACCCTACAGTGGGGGTGGGAGAAAGGGGAATAGAAAGAGGAAGAAAGGGAGAGAGTAAGCACTGAGTACGTGTGGGAGGGACACCGTACGCAAGGACACTATAAACGGTCTGTTAAGCCCGTGCACTTCAAGTACCGCACTAGTGCACGAATCGCTTTTCGAGCCAGTGACGGGTGTGGCCACGGTCCGAGTATCTTTGACTCGGTGAAAGGTCTTGAGTCCAGTCTGCGTAAAGTTGCCCGCAGAGAGCGGCGTTGGACATCGTAGCGAGGGCAGGTACACAATAGGTGCTCGATGGTCTCCTCGCACCAACAGTAGTCGCACATCGGGCTCTCGGCTATTCCCATACGGTAGGAGTATGCGTTCGTGAACGCCACTCCCAGCCACAAGCGACACAACAAGGTTGCTTCGCCGCGGGAAAGGCTAGATGGCAGTTGAAGCCGTAGCGTGGGGTCCAGTTTACGTAATCTGCAATTGAAGCCACTTGAAATCCAGAGATCTTGGGACTTCTTGCGCGCAAGTTGGCGAAGTTCTCTGGCAGCGTCCGACCTCGCCAAAGGTGTTGGACGCGTCTTGGTATCTTCGTGGGCACACCGGGCAGCCTTGTCAGCTAGGTTGTTGCCGACGATGCCGCAGTGAGCAGGAATCCACTGAAATATAATGTGGTGCCCTCTTTCCAGAGCATGATGGTGCAGTTCCCTGATTTCAGATGTCATTTGCTCGTAAGTTATGTGACGTAACGCGGACTTGATGCTGTGAAGGGCTGCCTTAGAGTCACAAAATACGACCCATTTCTCTGTTGGCTCTTCGGTGATGTACATCATAGCTGCATGGAGAGCTGCAAGTTCTGCCGATGTAGATGTAGTCGTGTGCGACAATTTGAATTTAATTGTAACGTTCTTGGCTGGAACGACGAATGCGGCAGTTGAGCTGGTAGGTGAGGTCGAACCATCGGTATATATATGTATGCGGGCATGATACGTCTGGTGCAGTAATAGGAGCGTAAGTTGCTTCAGAGCCGGCGATGGATGATTGGACTTTTTTGTAATTCCAGGAATAGCAAAATTCACTTGAGGCTGTCGCAGGCACCACAGGGGAGAGGAAGGCTTCGCCGCCGGTGTAAAAGATGCCGGTATGTACTCTTGATGAGCGCTAATCACTCGTGAAAAGGTCGCTTGAGGTCTCTCGGCTGGTAGGGAGGCCAAATGATGGTCGGGGATCCTTGACAGATGGCGAATGTGCGCTCTGAGAGAGTACATTATTAGTATTCTCGCATTCAAAATCTATTGCAGCACTCTCATCTTTTCGGCTGAATACAGAACCGAAAAAAGTGTTGAATTCTTGGGCAATAATTTGGGGATTGTTGCACACGGTATTATTTACAACTATTCCATTGATTGAAGGCTTTGATCGGGCAACGTATCGCCAAAATTTGTGAGGTGATGTTTTAAGGTAATTAGTCAGTGTTGTAGCGAAAAAAAGACGTTTTAGACGCTCTTAATTGCTGGCGAACTTGAGTGCTAAGGGCCAATATTCTCTCGGGATTTTTTGGTTTTCGTTGCCGCGCACGACGTAGCTGACGTTTTAAATGTATAAACTCACGAGAAACCCATGGATTGCTTTTATGTAAACGCTTAGCTCTTTTTGGGACAAACAGGGATAATGAACTGGTCACCATCTCTGTAAAATACCTCCATAATTCATCTACACAATTTTCTTCCGGCATACGGTCTAAAGCCAATTCTAAATAATCCAAGACGGCCGTATCATCGGCTCGGTTAAAATTATAGACATGAGCTATCCGGTTTTTATTTAAACATTTTATATTTTTTTAGAGTGGCTACGACCATGTTATGGTCCGAGATTCCTTCCCCCACTTCAATATTATATTCAAAGGTACTCTCTGATAAGAATAAGAGGTCTAAAAGGGCGCTGGAATTTCCTCGACCACTTGAACCAAGCCATGTTTCACCATGATTTCCAGCATAAGTTCCGCATGTGGCCTCTCAAGTGTCCCAGGGATTCTTGCATCCCAATTTACTCCTGGTAAGTTTAAATCAACCATCAAAGTAACTTTACTTCTATCTGTAGTTATTGTTGTTAAATGCTGATCAATCTTCTCAAAGAATTCAATAAGGCTTCCCGGGGGTCTATACGTTACACCAATCACCAACGCAAAATGGTGAAAAAACAACTTACACCATACGCTTTCATGCGCATAAATTGACGGCAGAACTACATATCTAAGTGATTTTTTAACTAACAGTGCAACGCCTCCGCCTCTCGACGCCCTATCTGTGCGCAGCACGATATATGCGCCGGGAAAAACTTCATCGTCCGCGATACCCTCATGCAGCCACGTTTCAGTTATTGCTAATATATGTGGATCATGTAATAGCGACAAGCATTCAAGTTCGTCAGCCTTTTTCACAATGCTGCGAGCATTTACGTTCATCAGCCTGAGTTCATGCTCCTTTCCTTGTCAGTCTTGGCCACGGGGGCCGGCTTCGGCGCTACTGCGCATCCTCACCCTACAGTTAGACTGTACGTCCCATGTATAGCGGATGTCGTTAATGAAAAGCTTGTCATGAACAAGCCTTACCTTGGGTCCTTCATTTTTATCAGTTTTAGCCGATTTCCAGAGCAACTTTCTTTTTTGAAGCGTTTCGTACGAGTAGTCGTCAGCGATACTTATCTTCGTGCCTTTCAGTTTCTTGCAGTTTTTGAAGATAGCTATTTTTTTTCATTGTAGTGTTAGAGTATTCGAGGAGAGCCAAGACACACGTGCACTGGCATCTAGAGCAATACCACCCTTCCGGGTTGACCCTCTTCACCTCCACCAGGCGTTCACAAACCCCGTACACAGCCGGGCGCCGGGTACGGGGGACGTCTGTACCCTTTTCCGGCGGGTGTCCATCGGCGGGTTTCGAACCAACCACCTACCGAAGCCGTGGCGCACGTCCTATCAAATACGCCACGGCAGTGGTGTAGTGTTAGAGTGGGTTTCAAGGTTAATATGCAGAAGACAAAGATAATGATGAATAACCGGTCAAGGGAACAAGAGTGCAGGATCGCCAGACAGCCTCTAGAGTCTGTGGAGAAGCACGTTTACCTAAGTAAATTAATCACAGGGAACCCTGACCATGAGAAGGAAGTTCACTCAAGAATAAGAATGGGTTGGAGCGCATACGGTAGACATTGTCAGCTCCGGACTGGAAGCCTACCAAAAGGGAGGTGCACAATCAGTGCATTTCACCGGTGCTAACATATGGGGTAAAAACTTGGAGACTCACAAAGAAGCTCGAAAACAGGTCAAGCACCACGCAAAGAGCGATGTAACGAAGACTGCTAGGCCTAACGTTAAGAAACAGAAAGAGAGCGGTTTGTATCACAGAGCGAACGGGTATAGTCGATATTAAAATTGACATTAAGAGAAAGAAGTGGAGCTGGGAGGTCATGTAATGCGTTGGTTAGATAACCGGTGGACCATTAGGGTTACAGAATGCGCGCCGTCGGGAGGCGCAGCCGAGGACGGGAGAAAGCTATGTGGTGCAACAAAATTAGGAAATTTGCGGGTGCTAGTTGGAATCGATCGGCGCAGCGCAGGGGTAATTGGAGATCGCAGGGAGAAGCCTTCGTCCTGCAGTGGGCATAAAATAGGGTGATGATGATGATGAGAAGGTGACATTCCGTTTCTAAGACCATGTTGGATAGGAAAGAGAATATCTCTAGTCGTTAAAGAAGACCTTATCTGACCTATTACTTACGTTCTCTAATCTAAAGCATGTAGATGTTATTGACAGGGTGCTGTAGTTGCAAACGATTAATTTATTGCCGTTCTTGCTTCCTGCACTCCCCTGCCGCCCCATCTATTGAGTTACTTGAATAAACTGAATATAAAGAAAAAAAATATAGAACAGTCACTATGGGGATGTTGAGACTGTCAACTGAATTGTGTTAACCATTGATGGTCGTTCAGCTTGTCAATGACGCCCTCTGGAACTTCCCGCGAAAGTTTTCACTTCCGCTGTATAGCGTGGTCAGCATCTATTTGTCTCCGCTATATATAACTTACATACGAGGTTTCTTGCTTTGATTTGATCTGCGGGGTTTAACGTCCAAAAGGAACATACGGGCAACGAGCGACGCCGAAGTTGTGGGCTTCGGTTAAATTTTCACTGCCTCGGAATATTTAACGTTCACCAAAAGTATGGTATCGACGCGTGTCTTTTTTATATTCTGCGCCCAACAGGATACATGGCTGCTGCGACCGGAAACTGATCCTGCGACCTGCGTAGTAGCAACAGAACTCCATATAGCGACTAAGCTACCACGGCGGGTGCTGTTACCTACGGGTTTCCTTCACCCTCAGTGTTTAAGTAGCCCACATTTTATTCAGGTTGATATGGTTTAAGTGTCGGTTGAAGTAGCATGTCTACCTGTTTGCCGATGTCATTTTTCAACGATATATAACTGTAATTGATTATTTGCCGATATATATCTCGCCTGTTCTAATCACGCAGCCAGATTTATCGCAGTCATTCCTCTTGAAATGCGACTGAAGTGTCAGTGACTACGGCTGTGCCTCAGACGCGGCCATTCCGAAGGGTAAAACTTTTCGTGCGATCCCTCAGGTGGTTACGTGATCAATAAGGTTCCGAATGGAGAGGTTGGAAGCGGCATATTTCCAATTACTCGCTGCACAAGTGGAGAAAAAAAAAGGAGCGTGTGTTAAAAATAACTGAAGTAAGAAATTAGAGCGAAAGGGAGAGAGACAGAGACTTTAACTTTTAAAAACAGGTAGGCTTCCCGGCATAGAACAAATTGACAGACAGCTAACTGAAACGAGCACGTTAGTGGGCGCGGACACTATAATGCGTATCTTGCGCGCAAGTAAGAAAAAGTTGCAGCTTCTCTACGATGGGAAGTAGTGACGCAGTAGCTGGCTCAATATTATGCGCAGTAAGTCCCGCACTGTTTTGTGCGGTATCAGTTGGTGTAAACATTCTCATTTACGCGCGAGCAATGTCTACTCAGGAATACGAACACTTAAGTCGCTAATGCCTCTATACTGTGAGTCGTATTCGTTTGTGCCAGTGGCGCCTTTCGGTGGCATAAAACTACTCTCTCTTCATCCACTCGCCTATCCCCCCTCTCACTCCTTGCCACTGGGTTTGTTTATACTATTTAACACCAGCGCTGATTTACAGATAGGCTGCACAGCGCAACGTTAGCCAATCATTTTGCCGAAGGCTCAATGGGGCGTGTACAGTCAATTGTCCGGCCGCCGTATTCTTTGTTGCAGCATCGGACGAGTGGCTCAGGGGTAGAATAACCGACTAGGGTCTGCAGTTAGAATCCTCGCAAGTATAGCAGCATCTTAATTTTTTTTTTTACTGTTCTGGCAAAGTAGTCTGGATAACATTACCGGGCGCCAGAGGACATCGAAACGATCACCTATAGGGGAGTGTGCCGATAACAGCTACCGTCCCGTGAAGGCAATGGACACAGTATTTCACTGAAACAAAGATACACACAGCTCAGTGATGATAGCACCGTGCAGTTGAAGTTTTTCTTTTTTATCGTAAGCGAATTGCGAGGCACTCCTCTACTCAGTAATGCTGATCGGAACAGAATATAGGGCCAATTTTATGTTCGTCTCGCCATCCTTTGCAAATAATGGCTGTCTCGGAGGCTATGTTAACGTTTGGAAAGGACGTCGAGCTGTTGTTCAACTCATGAGGTCAGTGTACCGAGCCTGTAGGCGTCGTAAACAACGCTGTCGAGAGCAGCACACGCGGGTTTAGTAAGCCTAACCAGTATGGCACTTTGTTTGCCTCTGCGGGTCAGCGACACACTGTTTCGCACTGCTTCGTGTCTCTGACAGAGTGATACGTGAAAATGAATGCCACCAAAGAAAGGTGAGAGGAAGTTTTCGTTTGTTTGCTGTTCGGAATTTATTCGTTGACCAGCTTTCGTTCGCGTGCGTGCGCCGACATTGTCAGTTCGATTGTATTGTCTCGATTTGTATAAGTCCACGAACGCTCTCAAAAAATTCGATATTGACCCCGCGGACGTATCGTGGCGCTCCCTCTCGGAAGCGCAGCCGCTGCGTCGGAAGCATTGTACTGCAGCAGGTGGCTACATGTATAATGTCGTGTGCGGACCACGCACGAGATTTCAATAACTACGCGCACGCGTAGTAATTGAAACTTTTGTGAGTTTTGTTGCACAGCTACTGAGGTGGTTAATTGCGAAATCATCAGTTGTAGCGGTAAATAGGACAACGGAGCAGATCGCTGCAGGCTGGATGCCCTGTTTTCGTTATACGTGCGCATTCAATCCCGCGAGGTCGCCGTTTTTCAGAGTTTTTTGCCCAACCGTTCATTGCCGCGTGAAATACTTGTGCACCGTCTGCGAAACTAAGACTACACATTTTGTTGCCGTGGATATAGCGAAAGTTGCAGCAAGGGAGCCTGACGTACAAATAGTGAACGAGTAAACAATAATTTCGATTCGTTTTGGTGAGCGTAATAAAGCCTGTAGCAACGTGCTTGACAATGGATTTTCAGCACTTAACACGCGACATTCGTGACTCAAAAAGCTCTCCGTGCACCGCATATACGCCAAAAAAGAGGGCTCGCCAATTCTAAACACTGAGATAATTAGCACAGACTTGTAGAGGGTGTTGCCGACTACAGCATGCAGCACCACAGAATGCAACCCATGCATTTATTTTCTCTTTAACGCGTTATTCATTTTTTTTTACAAACACTTTGGACATTGAGTTCTTGCGTTCATGATACGAAACAGTCACCTGTACTGATTTGCTATCACTTGAAGCCGACAATTCGCATTCCGCTGATGTCGGTGTAGATGCCACCATCAATAGTATGCGATCCCGCCGCCTCGTCATTAGCTGCAGAACGCCGTGGCCACCGAGCCAATGCGGTGGGTCGTCGTCTTTCATCCCTTACAGATGCTTTACAATTGCCCTAAGCAAAGTTGTTGGCATCTGTACGGCTGGTGGCGCATCTTCAAGTGCATTTATTCCACGTCGGCTGAATTCTCAACAACGATATAGAACTACTGCGTGCTCGGCGCTTAGTGGCCTTAAGGCAAGAATTCAATGATGGCATTTCTTCTGTCTGGTCCAGCTAGCATTTACCATTACTTCCACCAGCAGTATCAAATGCTTTGTCCTAACTCGAATATATATTGGGGGGAAAACTGAACCGCAAAGCTAGGCTGTTGGACGAGATGTTAAATGACCAAGAAATAGCGCAGGTACGGTAACTGACCTGGTCAGTAAGCCAACATACAATAACCGCATCCCGTGCTGGACAAGATTTCTCGCAAACTGTGCGTCGAAAGAGGCACGCCGGACGATTGCTGGCTTCCGATGACACCGCCGCGTCGGCTCGACGCGGGCATGCAGCCCCCGCTCGCAGCGTTGACAAATCTTTCTACCGCAACGGTACTTGGACAGGCGCGCAAAAAGCGCGTGACGATCGGCGAACCGTCCATAACCTATATCAACCCGAGGCCACGGTCTCCCGGACGTAACGCTACGCCGGTTAAGCGTCAGTCAGCATTACCGGGTGCACATGGTTTTATCCACATTAGCCAAATTAGAAGCCCACTTGCGGCACCGCTCCGCAACGCAACGACGCTTTATAAACCGGTTATATAGATACCGGCGGATGCGCGCATCGCGGGGCATCGATGCGAGCGGCGCTGTCTCCAATAGGCAGCTGCAGGCGTGCGGGCTGTCGTCGCGCATACCCGAGACCACACCATTCGGCTGACTAAACATTCCTGCCTGCACCTTAAGTCACCCCTCCCCCCCTTGGACCCCTCTCCTCTGCTGGCATTTTCCTTGACGTTCGTTCGCCGTTGGCCGTGGCAATAAGGGCGCACCGGCACTGGTGGTGGTAGTGGTGGCGGCGGCGCGGCGAGGACAACCTTCGTCGCTGCGATCACAGTTCCGATCGATAACGAGACCTTTAGGGATGCCTGGTGGTTCGGGAGGGAGGTGGGCACGCGCGGAGGTGAGAAGCGGGCCGCTGGAATCTGGGAGACACCGAGGGAAGGTTTGGGAAGAAAGGGAAGGGGGGGTCGGGAGATCAGACTCATTTAGAATCGAGCCCGAACGCCGCGCAGCTCGACCGCAGGTTCGCTCCAATTCCCTCCGCTATCCTCCCAGCGTTCCCCTTCGCGCTCCTGGTTGGTTGTGCGAGCATGCAGATAGCTCTCGCGCTATGCCCTCAACTCGCATCTCTCTAGCATATGCCTCCTTTATATTTACTCAGTCTCTCTTTCTACGTTTATTACTGCTTCTTTTTTTTTCTTTCACAGTTTGTTCGGCCTTCTTGCTCAAACTCCCGGGCGAAATTTGTCTGCTTGGTGCGCAGATGAGCCGCGTGTTTATTGCTAGTCGCCTGGGAGAAAGAAGATGCTGGGTCACGAGGGTACGTTCGGTCTTCGAAACACCTTTTGGTTTGTATATTTTGCGTGTTTGTTCGGGAACGGTAAGTGAAATAAAGTTATAATTTCGTGGCCTTATCACTTGCAGAAGAGTTATGAGCTGCAACCAATGTTATTTTTTTTATTTTATGACAAATGAAATTAAATCTAAGCTAGGATAGACTAATGAAGAAAGAAATATCCGTTTAAATTTGAACCTCTTAGGATTTCTTAAGTGCTCTTAAAAAGTTCGTGTACTCTGATTTATTATACACGGATATTTTTTACAAATAATCGTATGTGTAGAAATGTGGTGAGGAAGCTAGTAAAAACACTTTATTTATCAAATAAGAGAAGAGCTGAACTACTCAACCCAGGCGTTTTCTATTTCTAAGTTTTGCGCTGATAAATTCCGCCAGATTATACAAGAGGCACGGAAGTGGTATGCTGAGTGAGCCACTCCCTTCAGAGTGTGCTTCATTCGTTGCAATCTAGCTTTTGTTTCAGGTTTAGGGAGCGAGCACGGCTGCGTCTATTCTTGTCATGACCTCGAGCGAGCGCTTATGCGCTACTTCAGGTTAAAACGAACGCGGCCTTCAGAGATCACTCTGAAATGAATTCAATTAACCTCACGTCGGGCAGTCTCCCTTTACGTCTTCAATTCCACGCCTGCTCAGAGCTACCGACAGCTCGTTTGCGCGACTCAAAAAAGACGCCCGCGTTAGTCAGCACGTATTCTTATGTGCTGCAATTCAAAGTGCGTTTCGATCAGCAGCTCACTAACGATCAGAATGGCCAACCGCGCCGCATACAAGTATCACTGGTGTGACTAAACAACAGGGTTCATTGCGTGTACTGCTCATCATTGGATTCTCAACCATTTGCTTTGCGAGCTAGTCTCAGCCGATTGAGTGACACACCGCTCTCGGTAGAAAAGGTCCTGGCAACTTAGCCGCAGCATTCCTGCATGTACAAGGCCCGAAAAGTCATATCGTGCTTTTTGAAGACGGCTAGTCATCGAAGACAGATGCTGCATGACGGCTTCTCATATTTGCACGCCAACACACACTTTCTCATTGGGATGGGCCCAACTTCAGAAATACACAATTAGATTCCTTCGATTCTGAATTAAGCCTCCAGGTACCATCAGGACTTCCCCGAAAGAGGCAACCCTGTAACTCAGACCTTTATATGGTTAGGCGTGACCTTGAGCAATGCCTACGCCTTCCGCATAGGAATGGCCGACACTAAAGCCTGTGACAACTGCGGTGAAGAGGAAACTATCAGCCATAGTCTATGCCCATGCCCCTTAGTATTGTGCACAGAGACGTTCATTTACTTCCGTCCTCAGCTAGTTATACGATGGACCTCTGTCCTTAGAGAAAATTCTCCAATGCAGAGAGAGAGAGAGAGAGAGAGAGAGAGAGAGAAGTTATAAGGGAAAGGCAGGGAAGTTAACCAGGCTGAGCACGGTAGGCTACCCTGCACTGGAGAATAAAGAAAGGAGACTGCGGAGACATAACTCCATACCTTATCAGAAGACTGTTAAAGCATTGGTGTGCTTTTTGTGAGCTACAGGGCTCAGTGAATGCTGTTAGTGCTTCTTGTTTCTCCCCTCTCCCTCTTCTCCTCATTCTTCTCCTCTCTTAGTTTAACCCCATTTTCCCCCAGCCCAGTTGCAGGGTAGCAAATAGGAGATTTGCTTCTGTGTAACCTCCCTCCGGACAGGCCGCCATTGGAATATGAACCTGGCAACGTTTAACGTTAGAACGTTATCTAGTGAGGCGAGTCTAGCAGTGCTATTGGAGAAATTAGAGGGCAGTAAATGGGATATAATAGGGCTCAGTGAAGTTAGGAGGCCAAAAGAAGCATATACAGTGCTAAAAAGCGGGCACGTCCTGTGCTACCGGGGCTTAGCAGAGAGACGAGAACTAGGAGTCGGATTCCTGATTAATAAGAACATAGCTGGTAACATACAGGAATTCTATAGCATTAACGAGAGGGTGGCATGTCTTGTTGTGAAACTTAATAAGAGGTACAAAATGAAGGTTGTACAGGTCTACGCCCCTACATCTAGTCATGATGACCAGGAAGTCGAAAGCTTCTTGAAGACGTGGAATCGGCGATGGGTAAAGTCAAAACAAAATACAGTATACTTATGGGCGATTTCAATGCCAGGGTAGGCAAGAAGCAGGCCGGAGACAAGTCAGTGGGGGAATATGGCATAGGCTCTAGGAATAGCAGAGGAGAGTTATTAGTAGAGTTTGCAGAACAGAATAATATGTGGATAATGAATACCTTTTTCCGCAAGCGGGTTAGCCGAAAGTGGACGGGGCGGAGCCCGAATGGTGAGACTAGAAATGAAATCGACTTCATACTCTGCGCGAACCCTGGCATCATACAAGATGTAGACGTGCTCGGCAAGGTGCGCTGCAGTGACCATAGGATGGTAAGAACTCGAATTAGCCTTGACTTGAGGAGGGAACGGAAGAAACTGGTACATAAGAAGCCAATCAATGAGTTAGCGGTAAGAGGGAAATTAGAGGAATTCCGGATCAAGCTACAGAACAGGTATTCGGCTTTAACCCAGAAAGAGGACCATAGTGTTGAAGCAATGAACGACAATCTTATGGGCATCCTTAAGGAGTGCGCAATAGAAGTCGGTGGTAACGCCGTTAAACAGGAAACCAGTAAGCTATCGCAGGAGACGAAAGGTCTGATCAAGAAACGCCAATGTATGAAAGCCTCTAACCCTACAGCTAGAATAGAGCTGGCAGAACTTTCTAAGTTAATCAACAAGCGTAAGACAGCGGACATAAGGAACTATAATATGGATAGAATTGAACAGGCTCTGAGGAACGGAGGAAGCCTAAAAGCAGTGAAGAAGAAACTAGGAATAGGCAAGAATCAGATGTGTGTGTTAAGAGACAAAGCCGACAATATCGTTACTAATATGGATGAGATAGTTCAAGTGGCTGAAGAGTTTTATAGAGATTTATACAGTACCAGTAACACCCACGACGATAAGGTGAGAGAGAATAGGCTAGAGGAACTTGAAATCCCACAAGTAACACCGGAAGAGGTAAAGAACGCCTTGGGAGCTATGCAAAGGGGGAAGGCAGCTGGGGAGGATCAGGTAACAGCAGATTTGTTGAAGGATGGTGGGAACACTGTCCTAGAAAGATTGGCCGCCCTATATACACAATGCCTCATGACCTCAAACGTACCGGAATCTTGGAAGAACGCTAGCATAATCCTAATCCATAAGAAAGGGGACGCCAAAGACTTGAAAAATTATAGACCGATCTGCTCACTGTTCGTTGCCTACAAAGTATTTACTAAGGTAATCGCAAATAGAATCAGGAATACCTTAGACTTCTTTCAACCAAAGGACCAGACAGGATTCCGTAAAGGCTACTCAACAATAGACCATATTCACACTATCAATCAGGTGATAGAGAAATGTGCGGAATATAACCAACCCTTATATATAGCCTTCATTGATTACGAAAAAGCATTTGATTCAGTCGAAACCTCAGCAGTCATGAAGGCACTACGGAATCAGGGTGTATTTGAGCCATATGTAAAAATAGTGGAAGATATCTATAGCGGCTACACAGCCACCGTAGTCCTGCACAAAGAAAGCAACAAAATCCCAATAAAGAAAGGCGTCAGGCAGGGAGATACGATCTCTCCAATGCTATTCACAGCATGTTTACAAAAGGTATTCAAAGACCTGGATTGGGAAGAATTGGGGATAAAAGTTGATGGAGAATACCTTAGCAACTTGCGTTTCGCTGATGATATTCCCTTGCTTAGTAACTCAGGAGACCAATTGCAATGCATGCTCACTGACCTGGAGAGGCAAAGCAGAAGGGTGGGTCTGAAAATTAATCTACAAAAAACTAAAGTAATGTTTAACACTCTCGGAAGAGAACAGCAGTTTACGATAGGTAGCGAGGCACTGGAAGTGGTAAGGGAATACATCTACTTAGGGCAGGTAGTGACCACGGACCCGGATCATGAGACTGAAATAACCAGAAGAATAAGAATTGGCTGGGGTGCGTTTGGCAGGCATTCTCAAATCATGAACAGCAGGTTGCCATAATACCTAAAGAGAAAAGTATAACAGCTGTGTCTTACCAGTACTCACCTACGGGGCAGAAACCTGGAGGCTTACGAAAGGGTTCTGCTGAAATTGAGGACGACGCAACGAGCCGTGGAAAGAAGAATGATAGGTGTAACGTTAAGGGATAAGAAAAGAGCAGATAGGGTGAGGGAACAAACGCGGGTAAATGACATCTTAGTTGAAATCAAGAAAAAGAAATGGGCATGGGCCGGACATGTAATGAGGAGGGAAGATAACCGATGGTCATTAAGGGTTACGGACTGGATTCCAAGGAAAGGGAAGCGTAGTAGGGGGCGGCAGAAAGTTAGGTGGGCGGATGACATTAAGACGTTTGCAGGGACAACATGGCCACAATTAGTACATGACCGGGGTAGCTGGAGAAGTATGGGAGAGGCCTTTGCCCTGCAGTGGGCGTAACTAGGCTGATGATGATGACGATGATGAACCTCCCTGGCTTTCATCTCTCTTTCTCTATCTTTCTTGGAGTTGGTTGTACTGTAGGACAATCTGCGGTTGTCAGCGTTTTTCACTAATTGGAACACGTCAGTGTGTGTGCGCTGACTGCTTCTTTCTGTTTCTTTCTTATCTTTACTTTCTCCTACCTACATTTCCTCCTTTCCCAAGTGTAGGGTAGCAAACTGCGCTTGGCATTGGTTGACGCCTTTGCCTTGCCTTCTTTGTGTCTCTCTTTCAGTCGCGACTGCAACAAGGTCAAGTGCATCTGCGTCTCAAATTCCTGACCACACAAGTAAAACTAGAGGTTTACCAAATTGATACCATAGTGTAAATCATCCAGGGAGCTAACGGAAACAGTAATGCCTTCCCAAATCACGTTCAGCATTAGCGACAGAAGTGGCGCACCGTTTTTGAGATCAGGTAGGTGTAGGGGGGTCAGGTGGATGAACACCTAGTATCGCCCTACTACGCTGCCTACGGCTTCTCACCTAGAAATAACGAATTTGTGCCTGACGCCATTCTCCTTTCATTGTTGAGTCCTGAAGGATAAATAGAATCATTATAGGCGTACGAAGAGCGTGAAGGTAGGAGGTGCACATAGCACTGCGTTTGTGCATTTGCCCTGCTTTCGTCACGCTTACGCTGGTGATGTACCCAGAAGGTATCAACAAGTAGGCCAAATTCTACCGCTTACAAGCTATGCATAATATTGCCGTTATTAGGCAGGCCTCATACGTGACGAGAAAGATAGTGAATTGTGAAAACTTGTGAAATTGTGAAAACCAAGAAGATCTTGTGGAATACCTTCAGATAAGTATACAAAGATCCCTCGCTGGCGGGATTGTTGGCGTGATAGCGACACGTGAACTTAACCTGACGAACTTTGTTTTGTTATTCGGTTGCCGCAGAGAGATTGATGGAAAGAGCACATCGGCTTCTCCATTTCTGTATGTTCTACAGTAAGAAATAAAGAAATAAATTACAAATAATAAGAAATAGAAATGCATACGTGAGGAAGAAATGACAGCAATATCTTACTCAAATACTGGTGATCGATGCCGTTAATCACTTCGCCTGAACGTATTCAGCAATGTCTGTGGGATATGCCACCACGCGTCAGCGATCCAATGTCTCTTAAGAAAGCAAAGAGAGAGAGAGAGAGAAATAGAAATAATGCAGAGAAAGGCATGGAGGTTAACCAGAGGTAGTTCCGGTTGGCTACCCTGCGCAGGGGGAAGGGTAACGTGGAGCTTCTTTGCGGGCTATAATCAGCGCGATCGGGAAGTTGGCAGTTAGTAAAAGCATGATACCTCGTTTGTGCCTCATTGAACTCGTGGTCACGCAGACAAAAGCAAAAACGTGATACATTCACTGTGCGAACCTTCACTTAAGCGCGTTAGACTTCTTCTGGGCCACTCTGTGGAGCACAAGAGCGGACGCGTTCTCTACCTGTTCTAAGCGTCCCAGCTTGCGACTACGAAGAAAAGGGCAAACGCAACACGTCAAGAGAAATCGGGTGTGAGGCGATCAAAAGTAAAAAAAAAAAGAACAAGAAAGAAAGATGTCCATAAGACACAGTAGATCGCGACGAAGCATTAGAAAAGAATACGTGCGCCGCAGCTTACGGCAGATATTCTTCCTGAACATCTATATAGTGAGCTCAGCTTTCCAGTGCATTTGCATGCGCACATTGACCAAGCGGACTTACGTTAACATATACAGTTCACAGGTGTGTGCGAAAACACCGGCAAATGCAAGGGCGCAGCGCGGACACGTGGTTCTACTATATACGCTAAGCGCCCAAATCCCACAACACCACACAGACGAGCGGAAGCTCGCGGGATTCGCGAAGGCTGTGTTGTATCGGGGACGACGAAGGCGCGGCGAGCCTATATACAACATCCCATCGCCCACCCGGTGGTTCTTTCTTTCGACCTTCCTTGTTTCCTCTCACTTTTGCCTTTTTCTTTTGTCTTTCCGATAGGGTCTCTCTTTTACCTTCCGTGCTCCGTCCACTTTGCTCCGACGGCCTAGAACAGAGAGAATACAATGGTGGGGAGAGGATCAGGCGGTACCGCGCCAAAATGATTTCCGTTCCGGCCAAGCGTTCCACTTCGCTCGAGAGAACTTTCGATTTGGTCTAGGAGTGTCCGTGCGTCCGTATGCCTACGTACCCCACCCCCCCTCCCCGCCTTCCTGCGCTCACGTGTAGCGTAGCCACCGTTACCCATACACTACAGCAGGCTCGCGACTAAGTCTCCCTACTTCACGCTTATGCGAGTACGCGAGCCACCAGCACCAACTTCGTAGGTGTCGCGCGAGTCCTGCTCCTCATCTGTTCTCCAGTCAACTCGTTCCAAATTCCCCCTCCCCTCCCCATCCCCCCGTGCCACTGCACTCGAGAATTCCCTGTTCGTGAATAAAGTTCGGGGTTCAACCTTCCCCTTTTATTCGTTGCCATATCTCTTTCCCTATTTCCTCCTCTAACACAATTCTCTCTCTCCTCTTCGGTGCCACTGTACGGAGCTTGCCTCCATCCCTTTGCGTCTTTTTCACTGAATATGCTTCCAGCCCTCACACTGCATCCCTACACCTTCCCCATTCCTTCTCTCCACATTTCCCATTCCAAGAGCGTCAGTGTCTCTTTTTCTTGTTTTCTTTCCCATTTCTTTGTCTCGGCATGACGGAGCGCAATTTAACCCTCTCACGCTTCTTCCCCTCTCCCAAACGCCACCTTCGCAGTCAGCGCACCCTCGCTGGCGTCCCCATGGCGCGCCAGGACCAATATTTGCTCCAGTGCGGACGTGATTCTGCGGGTATTGACCACACAGGGTTTGTTTCTTTATTTTATTGCTGTTGTTGTTTTTGGCTTCTGGTACTCCTCTTCCTGGGTGTCTCACCCTTTCTCTCAGATTCACGCTGCGTCTCTATTGTATCCTTTCGTTCTGTGTTACTTCTTTTTTAAGGTTTGTGTGTCTGAGCAACCATTTCCTTGCTTCTTTCTTTCCTCTTTTCTTTTGCCTAGGTACCAAAAATACACCGCCAGCCGCCACCGCTACCGCAGGATCAGAAGAACGACGGAACCAACGTAAACAGGGCGACTCCCAGGACAAAGCAACGCCTTGCGGTAGGTCTGAGTAAAGAAAGCCAATGTGCATACATACACACGCATACACTCAAATAAAGAAAGAACTAAAGTAGGAGACGCGAAAGAAGAGCGGTGCACTCAAGCACATTGAGCAAGACCACACCTCCGAGGCCTCCAGCTCACCGGTGAAAAGGTGCATACACACACAAAAAAAGGAAGAAAGCTTCAATAAAATGAGAAGGAAGTAACAACATGACGATATACAAGACAAAACACGAGCGAAAATTGAATTTACGTGCACAGCGAACGAGAGTCAACACACATTTCGTTGTAAGGAACAGGTGGACCGTGCAGAAAAGGGAATAAATAAACACGAGGGAGTTTGGGAGAAGAGGAAGGGGGAGTGCACTAAAACGAGCGAGATGCGGTGTTAGCGATGCCGAGTCGAAAAGTGGATTTTCTAAGATTGCAGCGTAAGCAAATAAGGGGTTCGTATGTAGAGGGTACATGTGCCAACACTCAGGTGTATACTTTGCCTGGACAAAAAACTCGCTGGCATGTATAAAAAAAGAAATGAAACTGCGTCTCGTAGTCGCTCTCGCGTGTACAAACGGAGCAAGTTAATAACAGAGAAATTCAGCCTGGGGTTTCGTCGACGGTGCCCCCCTTTAATACCGCACACACTACGGTAAGCGTATTTGTAATTTGTCAATGATCAAACTTACACACGCTACGAGAGCAAAAAAGAATGCGACTGCTGTTTGCTGTAGTGCGTGATAAAATCAACAGTTGACGAACGAAAGCCTTTAAAAATCCAGGCGCACTGCTGCAGCGCTTCCATTACGATGCCTTCCGTCACGTGATGTTCTACTCACCTCTGACTATGTATTTCTTTGTTTAAAAATGTCGTTTACTGAGGCCTTACCTGAGCTCAAACAGTGGGAATCTGTGAAGGTCTTTCACGTCGCCGTCACCGTTGTTATTTACTTTTTTGATTTTTGCCTGCAGACTAAGCCGTCATTGGCTGCCATCAAGTAAAGCTCGCGTGCCGTTACACTCAGATTTGACCAGCATTTTAAGTACATTCTGAACATGGTAACGTTTATAAATGTGTACATTTTTAATGTGAAAGTTGCACTCTTACTCTTACACAAATGTGACAGTGGTATGGCTGATTATGTTTGTGTGCCTAGAGAGGTGGGCAAATAGAAACTTTTTCGAATACGAATAAAATACGAATAGTAAGGATCGAATATCAAATGAAATATCGAATAGTCTAATGTAGACGCATATGTTTGCAGCAGGAATGTTTATTTTGCTATAATTAGCTACCGCGCCTCTACTGACTAGTTCAAAAAAGACGGCTAGCCATCAGGCAGAAGAGTGACAGAGAGAGAGAGAGAGAGAGTAAATGCAGGGAGGTTAACGAAAGGCGAGTTTCCGATTCAGCTTTAGAAAAGAGATTAATAATTGTCATTTTAAAGAACCAATTGTGCGTATAGCTTGGTCAGAATCCTTAGAGCTTGGTCACAAAAGCGCTCTCCAAGAATGAGTGCCTGCTCTGAGTTCCGAAAAAGCCAAATAAATGGTTACCGAAGAAGATCAGAAGTTGTTTAAAAAACAAGAAAATATAGCTGCTGAAGGACTTGTGTGCTGTAAACAGAGGTAACAGGGCCTGTTGCAAGGGAAAAAAATCGCTAGTTGCAGCGTAAAAAATATAAAAATGGCAGTTTCGCCAGAAGGGTGAAGCACTGACTGTGACGCCAAGGTTTAGAGTCGCGCTTGAACTGCTCGGACGATGTTCTAATTATACGCAGGTCCGACTAACGGGGATGCGACATGTGCGGGTGTGGTAAAGTTTCTGGCAACCTTAAAAGCTTTAACACGCCTGTATATATGGCCTGTAATGGCACCGCACAGGCGCCGCACTACGCGGTCCACAAAGAGCCGCGCCAATAAAATTTCGTCACTCTCAGGTTTGAGTACTTATGTTGTTTTGCACTTTTAATATATTATATCCTGAGGAGATTTAAGATGACAGGCATGCGCTGTAGATGATTTGTTTAATGACGATGGTTTGTACGTTGTCATTGCCAAGTTTCCGAGGAATAATCTAGTCAAGAACGCAAGACCTGGTACGACCAACATTAGGGATTGAATAGTGTAGCAATATGACCCGCATGTACGGCATGGTGGAATACATAACATACATTTACCGAGATATATGCGGAGTCCCACGGCGACGACGACGACAGCGGAAATTCGCTTGTAGGGTTGTCCATATGCAGTATACAGTATATGCTACCGCAATAAAGAACTACTACCTGTCTAGACCGTCATTAATAAACAAATAAGATCGACTATAAACAAAACTCGCACGCTGTCATGTATATGGGCTGCCGCTTCGAACCCAAGAACAAAGTTTGCATTACCCATTTCGTTTCTGCATTGCTTCGAAAACTTTCGTTGTTGCATTTTACTTTTGACAAGTCCCGATACCTTTATTAACAGACGGAGAACTGTAACAAGATTTTAACAGTCGGTTGTTGCGAAATACTTGGCTTGTTTTTAATATTCGAAAATACCGAATGGTTGCTTTTCGAATACGAATAGTGCGCAATATTTTATTCGTATTCGAAACTTCAAGCATTCGCGTACCGCTAGCGCTGATCACATGTAACACCAGTGCAATTAAAAACACCAGAAAAACTTTGTGAATGACTCAAGTGCCACGTGAAATGTTATAGAAATTGGTCCATGCCAAATAATGCGTTCGTTCCATTTTTTCTTCTTTTTGTTGCCGCAGTTTCCGTAGCAGCTGCACATTCCGATCTCCGCATCCTCCCGGCACGTGATAACTCCAACCCATGCTCTCCTCCTGCATACGGTTCGGGGCGCTTCTTCTGACTAGAATATATTTTGTAAACTTCAAATTGGTCTAGCGATGTATTAAGGCAGCCATCAGCATATAACGGCTACGCTGTCTCTCTCCGGAAAGTATCGAATGTATCATGCTCCTAGCTGTTGCCGTTTTAGTGCGAAAGCACTACTTGGCTCATTAGGCGTTTTATCTGTGTCCGGCGGTGGTGGTACACAGGAACGCTGAAACGTAAGTATAGTATGCATGCGATCGATGTAGAGTATAGAAAAGGGTCACAATGTATGGAAGGTCGTTATGTTTACATATCCAGGTATAATTAAATAAGAGATTTGAAAAAGAAAATTGGGAATGCGTTTGCCCGCAGGCGAATCTGAACTCAGGCCAGCCCGAGAGAACTTTGCAGTGAGAGCCGGAGGCGTTACCTCTGCACCACACCAGCAGATGTTATCGGCGAGATGAACGAGCGCCTAGTTCGCGCGGCGCGCCTAGCGGTTTCGTGACGTCACTGGAGAGTGCTCGCCACTTGTATATATAGAAGGACGCGCGCGTTGGCTTGTCTTCATCGCGTGTTGCAAAATGTAACCAGGAGCATCTACCTCGGCAGCGCCTGCGAAGTCACGTGGTAGACCGCGAAAGTACGCCTCGGAAGACGAAGCAAGGGCCACGACTTTGCGAAACTGCATTAGGAAAGAAAAGCAAATCATAACAGTTTCCCAACGCAGCCTCCCGTGTAGTTTCCCCAATGTGTTCACTTTAGTGCTCTCGCTGTAGCCCGCGGAAATGTTGCGGGCTCCTCAATTTCTTGTGTAGCGGTCGTTTACAAATCTTCAAATTTTTCTGAAGCACTCCGAGTGGCACTTCTGCATTTTTTCTTTAACTTTACCTACCGCTAACAGCTTCTGGGAATTTAACTAGCTAACGTCAGTGACGTGCGTTAGCATTTATATTAACTTTTAGCTAAACTTGAGGAATTTTCTCCTTGATATATTTTCCTTTGTTTCTCGTGTAAGACGCTTCTTCAAGCTCCTACAGTATTTTTCGTTACACCGAACACACGGACGTGCACAGGTGAAATAATGAAATAATAATTGTCGACACTGCCAAGAGAGTTGTTGCACGAACTGTAGTTCCTTGTAATTAGACGAAGACAACGCATATCGTGTCCTGCCCGTCTTTTGTCCGCTGCATGGTGCGCTTCTTTTAAATTTACCTCCCCCCCCCCCCCCCCGGAGTCCGTCTGGTAAACTCAACGGAAGCTGCACATAAGGAGCTGTACCCCTTACAGTTAGCTTTTATCAGGTCACGTGATGAAAACAAGGAAGCGGCGGCCACGTCGTTCCGCTGTTGTATACAGTTGAAACTCAATTTAACGAAGCGAGGACCACATTCGAATTATTTCATTAAATCCGGAAGTTCGGAAAATCGAATAAGGGATTTTTCGGTCCTTCGAAATCTAAAATTGTACCGTAGCGACACCCAAAAGGTACAGCGGCATTGTATTTGCCGCTAACCAACGACTGCGCGTGTAAAACGTCGGCGAGGGCAGCCCAACTACCGCCGCCCCTAGCGCCATCTGGTATGTACGAGTGCTAGCGACTGCTGAGCCTGTTGTTCAGCGCATGGGCGCAGCGTGCAGTCTCGCCAAAATAAAGCTAGGACCGTGACTAGGGTGCCCAGTTATCTTAACGCGAAAGCGTTAGAGCGCACGCTCGAATAAAAACTGGTCTGCGTCAAAATTAGAAAGAAATCACCGCTTTCGTTACTTATTTATTTCTGGAAAAGCTCCGTTAAATCGGGTATCATGCAAGCTAGTTTCATTAATTCGGGTTGATGACAACATTAAACCTTATGGGTACTAGCAGGGGAATGGAAATTTTTTCGTTAGACCGATCGGGAAATTCGCATAATCGGGTTTCGTTAGATCCTGCTTTAACTGTATTTGCATCCTCTTTGCTTCACCCTCCCATGTCTCCAGGGCAAGATAAAGTGACCCAAACTTTCTTTTGTGCATTGTTTGCTTATCGTTCTTCCTGGTTCACTGTAGTAGTTTTATTTTGTTACTTTTCCTCGTTTGGGGCTTACCAGATGTGTGACGTAACGACAACGTGACTGCGATATGCTCAAGGCTCTCACGCAGTTCCCACGAATTCTCCACAGGCGAGCGGCAGTGCGGCGTCTTGCGGCTGCTTTGGCGCCAAGACGCGAAATACCGGCACTCATTCCTCGCGTCGCAGCGACACTTAGCAAGAGGAAACACGAAGCCTTCGAAGTACGCGAAGCGTAGTGGGGAGGGGGAGGGGCGTCGACGCGGCGAGAACAGGACGGCGAAATAGAAATGGGGCTGGCGGTGAACGAAAGATGGCTACGTACAGGCGCGGCGTAGCTGAAGGAAGACGCCTTCCTATACCAACACACCGCCACCTCGCACGTACAACACCGATAACGGCCCCGCGGCACTGGCAGGCATCGAGAAAATGGAATCGTGCACGACGATGCTCACAAACAAACAAACAAACAAACAAACAAACAAACAAACAAACAAACAAACAAACAAACAAACAAACAAACACCACTCTGAACGAACAGTAAAGGACGCGAAAATGGAAAACCTAAGAGAACAAGTGTAGCGAGGCATAAAAACTACGTGCCGCATAGGCTGCCAAAAAAAGAGGCGAAAGACAAGAAAGGAAGGTAGCTGTTCTCGAAGAGCGAGAAATAAGGACACGAAGGATGTTTCAGGAGAGGTTGTGAGCGGCAGTGCCCGTGAGCGAAAGGAAATGGGAGTTGCGAAAGCGTCACGAGAGCAACAACGAAATCAACAGCAACTAGGGAAGAAGAACATATGCGAGAAAGACGTTTTGGGGGGTAGGAAGGAAAGGAAAAGGAGATAGCAGGAGGGAGGGTGGTGGACGAAGGGGATGGGGGCGGTCGGGGAGGCAAGAGCATTGCAGGGAGTGCTCGCTCTACAGATTCACAAAACACACACAAAAGGTCGCGTCGAATGCAGTGCTTTACAAAGAAGGAAAAAAAGAATATATACACGCAGAAACTCCTATGGGAGTTGTCAAAGTATGCGTAAGCATTGTGCCACTTGCTCATATCCATGCCCCCCGGTGTCATTGTTGATTGATGCTTCGACCAGTATAAAGCTAATCAATACTTAGCAGGCGCTATCAACCTTATCGGACTAGATCCGACCCTCATAAACCCTTATCGGTTGTTATTAACCTTATGGAACTCGATACGATCCCTATCAACCCTTATCTGCCCGTATCAGCCTTATCGGACATGATCCGATCCTTATCAACTCTTTTCGATCCTTATCAACCTTATCACGGACTTGATTCGACCCTTGTCAACTGCTGTCAGTGCTTATTAACATTATCAGAATTGATCCGACCATTATAGGCCTTCATCGCTCAGTTAGCCATTTATCCATCTGTGCCGAAACATTACCAACCGTGAACCCATATCACTCCTCATTGCTCCTTATCATCCTTATCAAGTCATTGATTGCTTATCTGCCTTTGTTGCGCGACGTGAAGCGCATGAGCCCTCATAGATTAGTGGCATTTCGTTCAATGAAGGAACGTCCCAACGGAAGGCGCATCGCGCGACCAGTGAAACGCAACGGTGATATGGCGTGCTTGGCATTAAACAAATCGGAATTTGTACAGTGCACCTAGTCGGCTCCACATGCGGTCCTGGAGATGGCTTTTATTCCACCATCACCAAATCTTTCAACGAAGCCTTCATGGAAACGGTTGTTTTATACATTATTTTCTTTGTAGGGATTCGTCTTAGGTGACGAAGAGGTTTCCTTGTTGGGTAGGCATAGAAATGCCTACCCAACGATGCATAGAAATGCATTGGAAAAAAAAAGAAGGAAAGGAGACGTACAGGCTAGCCCAGACACAAACTAAGTACGTGCACGTGCAGAATCATAGAAAAAATAAAGAGCGAGTATTGAAGACATTAATGCTATAGTTAACGGCTCTTAGAGAAGCAAGAATCAATCGAGGAAGCCTAAAGAGTGTACAGTAGTGGTTACACGTCTGACGTCTGTGGGGCATCTTACTCTCTTTTCTACGTTTTCTTCCCCAGGGCGGTTTCCCCGCCAGCAATGAACCAATGGATCAAGTTAAAACTTCATTTCGTCGAGTTATTCCGCGCTGTGCTGGAAGCGACATCCCGACATGAGCTCGAGTACAGTCGATGACAGAAACTGAATAGGCGCATCAGAATACCCAATTGCTATATATGCCGCGCGCGGAACAGTAAAACAGCCTTAGGTCCAGTTGACATGAAATGATCGTACATTTGTGATTCCAACGAATTTGTCGACTGTCACGGGTACTTAAATTTTCATTCTTGAATAAACTATAAGTACAACACCTCCAATTATTCAGTCCCCACTTTTTCACGGCAACAGAAAGCACGGTAATTTGCACATGTAAAAATATTTAATTTATTGCACCAGAGTTAAGTGAACCGGGCATCACTCAGCGTCTACGCCGTAGGCCTCCCAATAACTATCAACGGCCCTGGACATATAATCTTCAGTGCCATCTACGGCATTTGCGATATCGCATTTCCTAAACGCCTTGGAGACCGTGGCAGCTGAACGAACTTATGGACAAGGGTCAAAGCTGCCACAGCTCCTACGCCTGCTGTAACGTGCGTATTGATCGGATTACAGGAAATTATAAAACCAATTATGATAGCTTGTTACCATTGCACGCGTAGTTTATGTTTCGTAGTTGATTCTGACGCGCCACGTCATTTTCAGCACATTTCTTCTTTGCAGAAATAAAGGTGCGCGTTAGGATTCACGAACACGAAATGGCATGTCAAATCTAAAAGAAGGTGCCAGCGGTTGCTTTCTTTTTTGCCTATTTCTTTTCTTTTTCCCCATGAGGCAGGTTCAGGCTCGTAGCGCTTCTAGACGTAGCTGTGTTCGGATGAAGGTGAAGGAGGTAAAGGGGCTTGCGAAAGAGGTGGAGGGAGAGGGAAGGTTAGTAGTTGAAGAGGGATGACACGCGGGTGCACAGAGTACATAAAACGAGCGCGGGAGCAAAAAATAAAGACGCCAGCCAGACGCATACCAGAGTTAGTTCGAGATACGGCAAGGCGATCTTGACGTGCCCTAACGTATTTCCCATCACCAGCACGCATTAGGGGAACGTTTGCGAATGCACATTATTTTGTAGCTGTCATCGAAAACCGGACGAAAAGGCAAAACAGGCGGACCGAATAATCGCGGTTCCATTTCAAAGCCTTCTCGTATTTGCGCACGCAACGCTTTCTCGCGTTTTCTGCCACACACACACACGCACACACACACACACACGCACACACGCAAAAGAAAAGAAAGAACAAAATAAGTGAAAAGGAAAATGATAAGAAATGCAAAATTCAAGGGACGATGGTATGGGAGAACCCACATCGATACGAAGGCAGAGGGTGGAAGGAGGACTACGTCGGGTCGATATCACGCTGCTCTAGCCGCGCAAGCAAGAAGAAGATAATAATGATGAAAGGATCTGCTCGATCAGAGACGGTCGACTACCTGTATTTTGGATCGTGCGCGTCTCCTTTCTTGTTCGGCAAACGCTTACGCAAGTTCTTGTTAATTTTGTTTTTACTGATCGCTTTTCAGCCATGCGACACCTCTGCCATTCCACTGACGCCATGGCCTGCGTCCTTCGCTTAGTAACTGACAAATTCTTAAAGATATAGTACAAAAGCCACGTTCTTTCATCATTGCCCGTTTATTAAGGAGAGCTACAATGCGGTAAATTTGCAGTTCTGCCGGAATTATTAAAAACAAAAATGGGCTATAGGAAAAATTGTCTGGTGTCGCGTTTGGATAACTTGGCGTGGGCATCTTCGGGTTACGTATCTTACATGCAGGATGTCGATTATAGGCGGGCGCCCTTCTTACAGCGAAGCTGTTGTTGCAGCAAGATGTGGTAGGCAATTTTCGTTGCACACATACGCCCAAAATTTTTAGGAAAGCTTAACTAAGCAGTCTCTGAAGCTAGCGAACTGACACTTCAAGGAGATTTGAATTTTAATGGTAATTGTATGGGTTAAGTAAGTGAGCGAGGTAATTAGGCTCAATGTGAAAAAGTTACCACTCATGCTTTGAATTGAGTCACTGGGAATTATCAAGAGCGCGTCGTTAAAGAATCATTTGACGTAGCAAGATGAAGCTTAACAGAGATAAAGATTCTCGAAAGAAAAAGACACTGCAAAAATTTCGATGTTTTAGGTTTCTTGCTACCGTCCTAAATAATTATCATATTTATGTTAAGTGGAGCTATCTTCCAACGCTTTCCGGGGACTAGATAAAACGTTTGCCGATGACAAACTGGTGCTTCTTGGAGTGTATTCGTGTGTGAGTGCGCTCGTTATATGAGTGTCTGTTTCTTGTTTTTTATAGGAAGCTTTGTTTGGCTCTTCCCCAACTGACAGACAATGCCGCAATGCCTATATGAGTGAATAGACGTTGTTAACCAATGCTTAAAAAGTGCAGCCAGTGAAGGCCACCTAATGGCAAAGCAGACCCACGATAGCCAGCTGTAGCTATCAAAGGGCATTCACTGGCAAGGCAAGGCTACTGCTTCATGTCTGGCACAGTGGCTTTGCCAACACCGCCACTACAGAGTCAAAGCGGCTCTTTGTAGCTTCAGCCAGTGGGGACTCAAAACCAAAACTAGCCCTAGTTGCTCCCATCTGATGTTGACGTATACCCACCTCTGTTCTGCGTAAATAAAAGCAAGCTTTCTTCGTAAAGCCTGAACGTATAACGTAGGCTAACAGGAATCTCTAAAGCACAACGATGTGTTAGTCATATGGGGACCACTATTTGATGTATTATCTGATTTATTTTGTTTAGGTTCAATCATTCAGTATGTGCCACTGGATATGTGGCCGTTGTTGCGCAATCCTCCTGAATGAGCATGTCGTGCTATGATTATTATAGAAAACTCATCAAACCAAGCGAAACTTAACCAGGCTTCGTATAGCGTCAAGTGGGCATCACCAATTGCTACGGGATAGAGTAGAAGAACACAAAGTGTATAGCATCAAACAGCTGGTATGATGTTATCAGATCAGCTGATGTCGCTGCTACAAGTGTAAGGAAATTTAATCAATAGACCACGACTTTTTATCATGCAAACGATATTCAAACCACACAAAAAGATATCACTCGAAGCTCCACTCTGTAAAGTTGGATTAAGATCAGGTACGCCAGTATTATTATCATTCGGGGCCGCGACACTAGGCTATAGTCAGAGACGTTTGTTTCGCAGTATTCGATTGCTTAACTGAAACAAAACGATTACCCTGCTAATTATTGCATCTTTATTCTACATATAACGTCTGCATTCATTTCACCCAAATCGGTTTCTCAAACTTCTTTACTAACATTAATTATTTCCTTGGTTGTATCCACTTCTAAGATTCATCTTTCAGTTAGTCTGACTGCTCACTCGCATACTAGTCTAGTTATTGCATTATCTCCTTTCGTTTCTGTTTTCCTTTACTTTACGTTTCTCGTTTTCAAATGAGAAGTTGCTTCAGCTATCTGCTGTCACCCGATTCTTGGCCTATCCCCCTTATTCCGCTTAGCCATGACAGAGGCCTATCCCCCTTAGCCATGACAGAGGCCCAACATCATCATCAAGCAGCGTAGACAGCACAGCCATTACCTTGGAAATAAGAGACGAAGGAAGAGGGGGAGCCTGGCGTGACTTGGAAGGAGCGAGGAGTGGGGTGGCAGAACACCGCTCGAAGAGAAGCAAGAGGGGCGATCGAGCACTTGACGGAAAGGCGGTGAACCGGTGGCGTCGGCACCGAAGTCCTGAGCACCAGTGGCGCTACAAAAGTCTGGCTTGATCTTCCACGGCCCCCGGCTGTGCCTCGTGGTCTCCGCCAAGGCTCGATCCGAGGACAACGGCCCCATCCTACGCTACGGGTAGAACCTCGCATTCGCCGACGGCTCTACGCTACGGAGACAAACCCTCAGCAGAGATGCTAGCAGTCCACCTGGGCACATGAAAGGACTACGCCGAAGCTGATATGTAAGCGCTACATTGTACTTGATTTATTAGGGCATTTAGCGGGAAATGCGTACTGGATGCTCTAAGAACTCGTGAAAGAGATTGACGGTAAAGTGTAGAGACCAAACTCACAGCAGCTCAACTGTAACCATTTATCCGGGATTATGTGGATTTGATGTGGACTTGT
Organism: Dermacentor andersoni; assembly: GCF_023375885.2. Taxonomy (NCBI): domain Eukaryota; kingdom Metazoa; phylum Arthropoda; class Arachnida; order Ixodida; family Ixodidae; genus Dermacentor; species Dermacentor andersoni. The sequence continues at coordinate 97,217,096 of NC_092817.1, read as the reverse complement.
GTATTGTGTGTCAACATTATAAATGCGTGTTGTGCGTCGTTGCCTATATTCATGTCTTGTGCGCCGGGAGCCATGATAAAATAGTTCGTGATGTTGAAGAGGCATGGGGAAATGACTATGCAGGAGAGGATGGAAGCTTCATGTTTGGTGATAACAGAAGAAATGAAAGAGGAAGAGGTACAAATACATAGCGTACAAAGAACTAGCGGTTGATAGAGAGTGACGATAAAACGCCTTCTTGCTGTTTTCAATGCTCCATTAAACCTCTCTACCAATCAATTAGCCATAGGATGATAGGGTGTTGTAAACAACTGTCGGATGCACCATCATTTGGTTTATCTCTTTCATTAAATCCGAGGTAAAGTATGAACTTTTGTTACTGAGTATCTCTTTAGGTACACAGTGTCTGGAAAACATTTCCATTAAAGCTTCCGTCACCCTCACTGTGTCGATGGTTCTCAAAGGAAGGGCATCCGGATATCTTGTGGCGGTATTTACCATCGTAAGCACGTATCGGTTGCCTTTGCTAGACATTGGGGTAATAGATCCCACAATATCAATGGCTATCCACTGAAACGGCGTGTGGATAGTTGACATCTTTCCCAGTGGTACTTGCCCTACTTGACTTTTCGGTATGTTTCTTTGACATTGGTCGCATGACCTTACATATCTCTTTGTGTCACTGTGCACTCCAGGCAAAAAAAAAAAAAAACTGTTGTATTATTCTTGCTCTCGTTCTCTTCACTCCTTGGTGCCTAACCATAATAGCATCGTGTCCCAGATTTAAGACTGCACTCCGCAGAGTTTTAGGCACTGCAATCTGTGAGCATTCTCTTCCGCAAGTGAATAGACACCGTATGTAATAATATTCACCGTGCATCTCTAACTGAAATGAAGTGCGACATCTCTTTCTTTTGGATGGGGTCCCTACTTTTTCAAAGCACTTTCATATTGCTTCAGCATCTTTTTGTTTCTTGGCAATGTCAGCAGAAGTGACATCTAGGATTTGTATATCAAGTACGTTCAACTAGCGTAGAGGTCGGCTTGCCCTAACCACTCTAATCTGCACTGCTAATGCAACTATGCCATACTTCTTGTATTCGGTGCATTGACATTCTTGGGGCGCATTATTGTCCCAGGCGTCATGGCCACATTCAGAGGTGATTTCATCTGTCACATTGATGATCATTGACCACGCTTGTCTCTTTGACTTTATTGACGGCCACTGGGGGGCGGGATCATCGAGGTTCCTTACTCCAGGCACGTTCCCTAATATAAGTTCATATAATGGTTCTTCTGGACATTTTGCTGTCACCAAATGAGCATAGTAGTGTTGACACGAAGAATTTGGCCTCCGGCAGCTACCCAGTCGTTCCATTTGGAAGGACTACCGATGTTTTCTCGCCAGTGAGTTCGGCATCGTCCACTAAGCCGCTCCTTACCAATACTGTATTCGTGTCATTATCTCGCAGGACCGACACCCGTCTTCCTTTTATGTCGCCATAACTACTGGTATATGCGGTCCTGCTTCACATGGCCTTTCTTCTTGCTTGACCTTAATGTCAGTTTTCTTCCAGTCATATATACGAGCTTTAGTGCCGCACTCTTAGTCCTTTGGACATACGGCACAAGCTGCCTTTTCTTTACATGCTCTGCACAGGTCAGCCGTGTGTCCTTTCCTTGCGCTTGTCCGCGATCAGCTCCGACCCTGCAGTCCGCAGCTCGATGGCCCTGAGGAATGCAGAGGAAACATCTGTGAGACGGCCTTGTCTCGACACCAGCAGCGCTTTCTTTACGACGGAACATTTGTGTCTCATAAGGTTCCTCCATCATTCTCCCCAAGTTCTGGAAACCTTGTGCTTCTATGAACTCGTGGGCAAATATCGCGTATTCTCCTATGCACTTCATGTTTCATTCCTTTAGAAAGATTGCCAGCTTCGGGCTACAGCACGTCAAGAACTTCTCCGTTAGTACGCGATCTCTAACTCAGTCGTATGTTTTTTTCGTGTAAGACATATCTATCCACCTGTCGAAGTAGTTACCCACACGTGATACGAACTGCTTCGCAGTTTCCGCATCATATGGTTTTGTACTGAGCATTTCCCTAAATGCTTCCGCTGTCAATCTGGACCTCTGTAGTAGTGTGCTTTTCACCTTGTCATTGTCCAATTAGTTTGACGTTGGCATTCTGCCATCCACAGTCAGTGGTTCTCCTGCCAAACAAACACTTAATGCCGTTGCCCATTCATTCTTGTTTCGACCCTGATCAAGGGCTATCGGTTCGAACCATTGTAGGTACGCATCGAGGTCGTCCCTCTTCTCACCAAAAGGCACCATTATTTCTCTGGGGCATATTTTCTGTGCGCGGGTCGATCCTGTTTCTGACGATACCAAGGTACCTAATCTGCTGAGTTCTGTACGTTGGATTCAGCTAGTCGCAACTTTAGTTCTAACATCTCCTCCTCTATCTGGGCTTTTTCCTTCTCCTATTGTGCACGTAATTCGCATCTCTCATGTTCTTCGCGTGCCATTCCACGTGACGTCGCCCTCTCACCACGCAAGAAGTTAGTGAGCTCTTCACCCTTTTCCGCCACGTTAGATAACTTCACTAAATTCATGATTCGCACTGCTCGACAACTGTAGTGATTAGAATTTTGGCAGGCTCGCCACTATTTTGTCACGGTGCCCGGCGAACGAGACATTAGTATAGGCAACGACACACAAGACATTCATAATACTAACAGACAATACACAAGCCCACATCAAATCCACATAAACCCGGATGACTAGAATTGCTGTGAGTTTGGTCTTTACACTTTCCCTCTGATATATTTCACGAGTCCTTAAATCATCCAGTTGGCATTTCCCGCTAGATGTCTTAATAAATCAAGTACGTTGTGGCGCTTGCAAATGTGCTTCGGCGTAGTCCTTTCGTGTGGCCCGGTCTGGTGTGGCGTCTCTGCTGCGGGTTTGTCTCCGTAGCGTAGAGCGGGTTTATAGACCGTTGCCACAGGCGAGGGCGAGGTTGTCCCCGTAGCGTAGGACGGGGCCGTTGTCCTCGGATCGAGCCTTTGCCGGAGACCACGGGGCACAACCGTGGGGCGTGGAGCACCAAGCCGTACTGGTGCAGTCCTACTAGTGTCCTCCTCCTTCTCAGGTCTTCGGTGTCGACGCCACCGGTTCACCGTCTTTATGCCAAGCACTCGATCACCGCTCTTGATTATTCTCTTCTAGCGGTATACGCCAACCTACTCCTCACTCCTTCCAGGCCATGCCAGCCTTACCCCTCTTACTTCTCTCTTTTCTGAGGTAACAGCCGTGCTTTCTACGCTGCTTTTCCATATTTTCCCGCTTGGTGCTTATATTTTGTCTTCTTTTACTTTAGTTCGTGACACCAATAGACAATGCTTCGCTTCACATTGATTCTAACATGTGCGTTCGATCTCCATATAATATGAACAGGGCCTGATTGAAGAGGTATCAGAAGAAAATTCGACGGTAGAAATAAATAAAAAAAGACATGAAAATTTAACGAGAACTATTGTGAAACGAGTAAACACGTCCATATGTAACTATGCAACACCCATATACATGTGCGTATGCGTGCGTTTCGACGTAACACGGACAATTACAATACTATCGCTTACAAAGATATCAACCCGACGTTGGTTCTAAAGACACCTTTTTTCGTGCTCTATAGCTTTTACCAATGGCGAACCGTTCTTCAAACATTGCACATGTAAAGGAAATAACGTCTACGCTGAAAATTTGCTGTTGTGTCTTTATGTTAAGTATTCATTTGAGAGCATTAATGTAATTGACCATACGTTTAACGCAGCCCTGTCTGGCTCCCGATCTCTGGGTCAGTCCAATGGTTGGAAGCGGTAAGAGGGTGTATGAGGTCTGCGAAAAAGTGACCGTATTAACAGAAAGGCTCTTGCACTGGAAGCGCTCGTTATAATGGATGTCAGGCAATGTTAATAACGGACATGTTAGCAAAGGCGACTGGCCAATGGAAAACAGCACTTGCGAGCGTAAAGCTTTTTTGAATTGTGCCAGAAGCTATTCATACACCATTTGAGCAGAAAGTACGCCTTAGACCGGTGCATAAGTTTTGGTTTTATTTTGACTGCATAGTGATAGAGATCTTACATGGATATCTATTAAGTGAGCAGGGTTGTTTGCTTAAGGACACCATTTCCCAGCATGCGCACCCGTATTTATCGTGGCATACCGGATCTTGGGCACATACCAGTAGCTAAGTAATCGACACCATACCCACCACCACCGGTTTGTGTGGTCACACTTGGATGTCTGCGTTCGGGAGGCCAGAACATAAACCACCAAGTAGAACAACACTCGAAAAAAGAAAAAGGAAAAATACAGAAAATGCTTGGGGGACCGACAATATTAGTTTCACGAGTTTGTCTCGTTTAGTCGAATAATAAAGGCCGAAAACAAAAACAATTTATGGTTCATCTTGCGACATTTTTTTGTATGCATATATACGCCTTCAACTTATGATTTAGGAAGAGTATATAGTGGCTATAATCGGTATTTGTTACGGAACCGCGATGGTAAACGGTTCTTTTTTTTTCACGACAACGCAGCGATCGCCTCATGACTGATGACACGAGAAAGAAGCTTTTGCTTTGAGTTGGGTGTAATAAATGAACAAAAAAACAATAATGGTGCGCAAAGCGTACCAGTTACGAGTGCTGCGGCCTAACGTGCAGTATACGACGGGCGCACGCCGTATAGAGAAATGCGCCATAAAGGGCCAGCGCGGAAGCACTTAAGGTTGCGAGCGAGTGCCATCTCGGCAGGAATAGGTGAACGTCGAAAGAAACACTTTCCTCGTGCATATTATGGGGAGAGACGGTACTATAACATTATTGTGTAAGTGTCTCGGTGGATGCATAGCGGCGACAATGGGAGTCGAGCATTTCCATCTGTATATAGTACTAGAACCGACAAAGGTATGTGTGCGCGTTGCCGCGTTTACACTGCGTTTTTCTAGCGTCTTATTCAGCATCTCGCATGAAGAGGAGCCATTTCGGCGCCCTTCTCCGTTAGGAACGTAGTAGCCGCAGTCACGAAACAAGTGGGTGTGGGTAGAGGGACAGCCTCTCCTCTGTATAGTCGTCTTTACCAAAGTTGGAGAGAAGGCGTTAAGCCGAATGACATCTTGCAAGCGCCAGTGAACAACTACTAACCTGTACATGGACAATTTAGCTCGCAGCAATTGTTGCTCGCAACATTTGCATCGTCAATGGTACCCCGCCCATTTAGACAGCCATTTACTAAAAAAAAATGACAGATAGAGAGAAAGGCATTTTTACCAGTATGCGAGTGCGCATTTATCTATATGGTAAAGCTTTTCCACGTGGATGCTCGTAATAACGCTATCGTTACTTACACATGCTAACTGTTTTTTTTATGTTTGTATGTAAATGTATGCGTGTAAATGTATGTGCGTTTTATGTAACGAATGGCTTGTGCTATAAGTTCATAGATTGCACTCATGTCATCCGTGCCGCCCCTTTTTTCCTGTCCATGTGTTTCTTGCGCAACCCACAGTATGAACATAGTCGGAGGTTAAGACACATTCGATTCGGATGGTTGGCGGCTTCAATACTACCACGCCAACAGGTATTTACAAAGACTGCCTAAAAAGACGCCGCAAAGACATGCGCTTGCAAAACATTTATCCTACACAGTTTTCTGGGTAGCGTACATTTGATCACTAATTTATACGGGGCACGAGGTTTACGAAAAAAATATGAATTGCAAGTTATCTGCCTAGGCTTCGCTGTAATTCAATTCATGCCAGAAATTTTCCATTGCCCTGGAACCGGTATCCCGTAATCTCTTGTGGATGAGTGCACACCTTCTAAGCACGTTTATCGCAGCAACCCGCAGCTGCTTCTAGCGCCGTCCCAAACTGACGACCATTTGCAAGACCAGGAGAAGTGTAATCGACGCGCGGGAGACGTCCATCCGCACAGCCTATACCGGCGGTTGGCGCGAACTCGTCCTCGCATGCAGGATGGTAAACATGTGAAAGACGACCAGCAGCCACGCAGGTAGACATGTCTCTGCAACCACCATCGTACACGCCTGAAGATGCCGGTTGCAACGACGGTTTCCAACACGCGGCCTAAGCGGTGATAAAATGCGGCAGTATAGGGCGAGAACTGCGAGCATTTCCGTGACGGCAACGACGACGACAACAACAACACGGATAACTCTTGATTCGCACGCATGGCTGCTTCCGTCGCAAGGACGAAAGGACCAGGGACAGGGGAAACAGCCGCGGCCTCAACCGTGGCTCGCTTCAGGGCCGTCGGCAGCGACGTTATCACTTATTGATATCGGCTGTTAGGTAACCGGTTGCCACCGCGGCCGCCGCCGCAGGAGCAGCAGATGCAGACTGCGACGCTGCGCAGACGCCGCCACCGCCGTCGCCGGCACGGAGGCTGAGGCGGTGGATGACGGCGCGCGATGGTACCGTGCCTCGACATCGACCCGCTACTACTGAAGAGGAGAGAGAGAGAGAGAAAGGAAGAGTGCGGGGGCAGGGGAGGCGACGAGGGAACTAGGGACCAAGGTGGAGGCGCTGCACCGTCAACGCTGCCGCCTTGCTTCTGCAACCTTTTCTCCTTCCGTATGCCTCGCTTCCGAGAAGCAGGTTGTTCTCTGGGCTCCCCTCCTGACCCGCCCCACACCCGTTTATCCATCTCTCCTTTGCAGCACTTTTTTTTTTCTTGCACCCTTTTCCGTGGATCTCCGTCAGCCGTATAATTTCAGCGCGTTCGGGGAAATCGGTTAGCGTCGAGAGAGTGCCGTGCGCGCGATATATGCGTAACGAGCGTTTCGTTCGAGGGAAACGTTCGAGAGCCTCCTCACGAGGCCATACATAAGTGTAAAGTAAACATTCCAACTTTCGCCGGTTGAAACGTGCTTGCGTCAGCTGTACGCGCGGATCAACTGCAGTGGGATGATGCACCAGGCGTTTATCTACGGCGTGAAGGCGACATTAGATTGGCGCCACGAGAGCTTTCTTCTTGCGAGTCGCAAAAATTGCGTAGCTTCATTACCCAAACGATCCAAATTGCCAAGTTATTGTAAGGCGCGGAATACATATTTTTTGTATAAAAAATGGACACTGATAGAACCCATAAATATATTAAATAGGCTGCTCCTAAGTTAGTTTAGGCAAATGATCGCAAGCTAATTGTGACGTCATTATGCCTGATATGCAGCACTGTCCACTAAAATGGAGGTGTGAATGCCTTTCGTATGTTTCTTGAATGTGTGAGGCGCTGCGTGTGATCTGCGAATGTCGTGCATTTGAGTTCGTGACATGTCGGTGCCGTTGCGACGAAGCGTAAGGTTTTTTTAAGCAGGAAGATGACATCAACAGTGCTGTTTAAGAAAGTATTCGTCCGTACGAGTGAGTTATTCGGATGTAGCAGGAAATGCCGGTCATGTTGCATACTCTGTTAAACATTGAGAATCACCAAGGTTGAACATTTGTAACGGTATAAAGAAAGAGCACGTGAAGAACGGCGTCAATATTTGATTATCACGTATTTTATACTCGGCATTCTTTCAACAAATAAAATTTATCTCCTTACGTGAGAAACAGCTGATTTCTTTTAACTGTTTGTTCATTTTTGCACCAGCATTTCTGGGATTACTGTTAAGGTTGGTGCAGGAAATTAAGTTCGGAAAACTGACAACAATCAGCAATTTGTTGCAAAGGAACGGTCAGGCTGTGAGGTTATCCTTTTGTCGCTGAACCTTCGTAAAGCACATGAGATTACTAACAATTTCAGGCTAGAAAACCGAATCTTATCAAGACGGAGTTCATCTGCACCCGGTTTTAAAAGGCCACTTGCCCCCATATCACCTGACCTTCACCATTATGCAGAGTTATTTACGGGCACGGAAACTGACACGTGGCGAGTCAGTGGGCGCTGTCCAAAGCTCCCACTCAATGCACGCCCAAAGGCTATATGGCGGCCACGTCAAGAGGCGCAGTACTGTTATCAGTGACATTTGGGCAAAATCTCCAGGCGCCTTTTCTCCACTTTCGCGCTCATGCTCTAAGGTCACCAGTGATTATCCGTAAGACACTTTTCCAGGTTATTTCTAGAAGCTGTTCCTTGTGTTACAGGATTAAGAGGTCGTCGTTACAAAAGAAAAGAACGCTTTAGGTTTAGTATTAGCGAAAACAAAACCAAACGCACGTCATTACGAAAGACAAAGGCGGTGCATTAGGGATCCCTCCTTTCTCGTCCTCGTTATTTTTTTGTGTGTGTGTGTTTTTCAATGATGACTGCTCAAAAGGCGCCGCCGGTGGCGTCTACGTCGGAACCAAAGCCGCGCCTTCCCGCTTATCGTAGTTCCACGTACTTTGGTGTCTCGTTAAACCACTCAACGCGATATAATGGGCTTTAACCTGCCACCTATTCTCCCATGTACGTGATTTCTTTTTTGTTTTGCTCTTTTGTCTGTCCTTATTCGGCTCTTCTCCTCTTGTTTTATTCTCGTGAACACGTTCTCGAACGAGCCCCAATTTGGTCCGCGGACCAGAAATTCGGGGAAGCAATTTGTTACAATGAGCAGGAGTTTTCTCTCCACAAGGTGTCTCCCGTTGGATGCTTTCATGGTGCTGCGAAAGAGCACGACAGGACAGCTCTGCGTTCCTGACGTCAAACGTCAAATCGACAGTTGCTTCAGCGTGCAACTCCTCTTGGGAACTTCGACCTTTCTTCGAAATGTGCGCGAACATTGAGTTCTGGAGTATTAGTGGAGAAAGAGGTGCTTTAGCGCAGCTCTCTGCGCTTTCTATTCCTCTTTTACGCGGCTTCATCAAATTTCTGAGAGTGCCTGGTTAAGAAGGACCTCGTTAGCGTGGTCGCATAATCCTCGAGGGAGAGACAACACTTCTTGGAAGCGTATAGTGAAGTGGACCCGACTGGTCTTAAAAACGTGGCACTGAAGTTCAGTTAAATTAGGAAAACGGTTTGACGTCATGCACCGCAAAGCAGGGGCACGTTTAAATTTGAGGATGTTCGGTCGTTTGCAAGCTTTTGGTAGTGCTGATGAGGAAAGCGTCGTTTTTTTGCGTGACAAGACGGGATGATCGCCGATCTTAAGAGACTTAAAGCTCAAAGCAAGAAATGGATGTCTTTCAAGCATGAGCGGCGACGGAAAACAAAGTACGGAATGGAGAACTTCGTAAACTTGCATCTTTGGTCGATAATATTTCTGATATGAAAAAAAAAAGCGATTCCTTTCGAACGAATTTACTGCGACTGCAGCATTCCCCTGCAGTGAAGGCCACCATTTTATTTTCCCAAGCTTCCTTCTGCAGGGAACTGGTCTAGAAGACAGCGGTTACCACGCGCTTTCTAGAGGAGGGGGAGGGGGGAGTTGTCGTTTGAAAACTTATTATTGCAAAGTATTTGAAAATTAGGAATATGTCATGTATTATTTAAAACAGCAATACAATTCTATGATATTACAGAAGCGTCTGGATTATAGAAAGAAGTTCTGACTTGTTATTTATGACGCACTCCACTTCGTTTCTTTGACGTATGTTGTGCCCGTCTAAGGGAGCTATATTTAATATGTTAAAATATATAGCTTTATGGATCCTTTTGTTCGCAGCTGTACAGCAAAAAAAAAAAAAAAAAAAAAAAAAACGAAGGGAAGGGAAGAAAAGGAAACCTATGCTATATCTGTTTTTAGGTGGTTCCACATTTCACTATTTAAATATATTTGATTTAGAAAATCCTAGTTTTCTTTCTTTTTTCGTGCTCCGGCAATGGCAATGTTGTGGACGACGAGGTGGCTTGACGACGACATAAATCACCATTCTGTGTCGTCCGATGGCGACAAAGGTTGTCATCAGCGTAGCGGAACGTATGGACGGGACGGACGCACAAGGCAGCTCGAATTTCGAGCACTTAGCTGCTCTCGCGATAAAAATAAACAGATCGCATCAAATAATTTTACATATATGCGCATTGCAGATAATAGCCACGTCTACGCGTATACGTACTGCTTCAATAATCTGAATGCTTGCAAGTTTTGCGCATCAGGGCAAGTCCTAGGAGAAGGCGCATCGGCATTTCATAACTACCATGGGCTTGAAACACGAGAACAAGACAGGGATAGAAAGACACGCAGGGGCGTTCGCATGCCTGCGTTCCCTGCTCCGTCTGTTATCGCGCGAGATCTAGTAATTGAGCCTTGAGGGGCCGAACGATCATTCTTATCTCCAAGAATAATGCGGCCTGGCCAGCCTGGTCAAAAGTGCGGGAATTTGTAGTGTGAGTACCGCAGCGATATTCTTAGCGAGTAGTGAGATCTCCAACTCGACTTCAGCGTTCGAGACAGAGGCAAGGCATCGCCAACTGAGATGCGGGTAACTCTACTTTGTATATAAAGAACGTGACGACAACGTTTTATTAGTTGCCAATTTAATGAAGTTAGGCTATCCACACAACTTCGCCTCGCAAGCAGCAAAATTCATTTTTTGTTTGGAACGTTACTCTTCTAGCGTGCTCCATTTTCGCAGCATCTTTAACTGGTATCAAATTAAGACATTAGCGTGTGCGCGTGCGTGCGTATGTATGTATGTATGTATGTATGTATGTATGTATGTATGTATGTATGTATGTATGTATGTATGTATGTATGTATGTATGTATGTATGTATGTATGTATGTATGCATGCATGCATGCATGTATGTATGTATGTATGTATGTATGTGTGTATGTATGTGTATGTGTGTACGTGCGTGTGTGCGTTTGTGCGTGTGTGCATGTGTGAGTTTGTGGTGAAACCACACACACACACTACGCGTAGCGGCCCCATCCGGTGAGAAGGCAGACTACAAAGGAGAGAACTCGGAAAAGGACATGTTTGTACAGCCCTACGCGCTTGTGGCACAGCACATCAACAAGACAAACAGTCCGTGCAGAGTAGGCAACAGCCGAGACAATCGAGTAGCACACGCCTCGACCTCCCATTTGTTCGGCGGAAATGGAAGTTGCACAGCGGGGTCCTCGCGCTGTTCCTTTCGCTTATTTTCCTTCTTTCTTTCTGCACCGTGCAATATCTGCGGTTGGTGGCTTAGCGAGCGACACCGGCCGTATCGTGGCGTGACGGGAACAGCAATACGTATAGTTACGTTCCACCCGGACATACCTAATAGCACCGTATTTTCGTGAGTTCGAGCACCAGTCCGCTGTTGGACCTCGCAGCCTTCCTTAGGCCGACATAGCGCGAAAAATATCCGCCGTATTCTTCATCGATCCCTTACGAAAGACCACTTTCCTTGAAAGCTGCTTGGGTAAAGCTGGCAGAAACGGATTCCTAAAGTAGAATGAGGCACCCCCCGTTGGCACTCGCCACTAGAACCATTTTGACTTTTAAACGAACGCGCTCAACCGCATGCAACTCACTTCGTAGTCTATAGAAAGTGGCTGGATGTCGCATTTACGAATGCTTACACATTACCAATTGGAATAGCCAACAGTGCCGCATACCTCCGTTGCGGATGTGATGAAACTGTAGAGAACAATTTGTGACGCTGAGCATATACTTCTACTCTGAACGACATGCTCTGCGTATATACATATTAGCCTCAGCTGCTTATGTGACAGACCACTCTCCGATGCAAACATCCTGGGGCCTTGGCTGAGTAACTCTGTTACGCTCAGGGCCGCCAAAGCGTCAATGCGCGTCTCGAAGGCAACTGGGCAATACGAGCGCTTCTGACTTTATCTCAGTTAGCATTCATCTGCTGACGTACGCACGCTGGCTCGCCTTCTAATTTATGTTTCTTTCTTCCCTTTTCTTACCCACCGTGTAGGGTAGCCAACCGGGAGCGGCAATGGTTAACATTGCTGCCTTTCCTTTTATATGCATATACAGGGTGTCCCAGCTAACATGAGGCAGAGTTTAAAAATATGCGAATGCCACGCACCTGGACAGAACCAAGGTAACGTTGTTTGCCGTCACTTGGAGATACTCAGATGACTATTTTCTTTCATTCTACTTAATTACACAATGAGTCTTAATTAATTAATCAGCTTCTCAAGTATTATAGTTAGATATAATACTTGAAAGCTCCCGATACAGCCTTCTGTTGCTCAATACGTGCCACATAAAAGGGTTCTTCCAATCGTGAAATATATATATATATATATATATATATATATATATATATATATATATATATACGAGGCAATGCGGCGCGCGTGCGTGTGCACCAAGGAGACAAACAAGTGGCGGAGGCACACTCACCCGTGCAGGCGAAGAGGAGGAGATGCTTCAGACTGCGCTGGCATAATCCTCGGGGTGCGCACCCATGTGCGACAACAGGGTTCCCAGCGCCGTCTTCCTGCGTCGCAAAAGAGAGAAGGTTATCTCGTGCACTAAGCGCGAAACTCGACGTATACGTAGCGAAAACAACGGGTTTGCTGAACACGAGGTCGCGTGCTCGATCCCCTGTGTCGGCGTGAACAGATGCCACGTGCACAGAATGAAAACTGAGCCGCGCACTCATATGCATGTTGGGGCAGGTAATGCGGTTGTAGAGTAAAATCCTATACATTATTGCGGCAGGGCACTACGCTAATGAAACAAGAAGTCAGGCCGTGAAATTAGAGCATTGCGATTCTAGGAACGGGGAATTACGCTCCGCGTCGAACGCGGTAAAGATAATTAGCGACATTCGCGCAAAAATATACATATTAAAACGGACTTCATATCGGACATATCAAACTCCGAGCACCTAAGACCTGCGCCATCAGTTCACTCGCAGAAAGGCATTTGTTTCCCCGTGTGCTTTCTGGGCGCGTCATTTCTTTCGATAATGCGGCTGGGCATGCTTGACAGCATGTTTGGACGTAACCAGGTGTAGAGTACGACGCATGGCCCGATAGAGCTACAGATCCCAGCGGGTTGCTGGGCTATAAAATAGGTCGCGCCGATGTGCTTCACCTCTGTTGTTTAGCTTCGTTATAACGTGCTTGCATCAAATGTATTGTATTTATTTGATATGCCAAACTATTTTTAGCACACAAACCAGTTCGTAGATGCGGCAAACGTAGCGTGAGTGTTCAGTGACGATGCCCTAGTTTCGCTGTCATAATTAGCACAAAATAATCAACAACTTTTTGTCGTCTAAATGCTATGATGTCGTGGTATCTCTGACCTCCCCCATAAAGACCGCGCGTGTTGTTCTGGCCATTTGACGCTAATCACAATTTTTGTGTGTGTTTGTTTCATACATTGCAAACAATATCTGCGCCACAAGCTCCAAGTATGGAGTCGTAAACGTATTTCGCACATTTCGAAGAAGCATTCGCAGCACCGTGAAGTTCTGATTATCCGTGAAATGCTTGGTCCAGATTAACATAAATATACATGCAAAACTAGTGCTCACCGCATACAAAATGCCACGTTTTTCTAACTTTTCAAAAAAAATTTACTTGTGACACCGAATTCAGCGCGTCCACACAATATACCTCCTCTGACAGTCGGGCACGACGTTTTTCAATGCGCGCATACCTTGCTACGTATGCGAGAGTCGCAGGTGCGTTGGAACGGGTTCGCCATCCAGAATAAGGAAATATATAAAAAAAATTCAACCCGTGTCTCCGCTTTGAAATCCACTGGCACGCGCGGAATCAAGCCCCGTATATTGCCGCCATTCTATTCGCGCTCCCGCAATAGCCCTTCTTCTACCTTGATTAAACTCCACCCGACACGAATCACTTGACGCAGCCGACAACGGAAGGATCGGGACCCGGCAAAGAAGAAGAAGAAATGCAGACAGAAAAAAAATGTTCGAGGAAATATCAGAGAAGAAAGTTTGTTTACAGCTGTCAGCGGTGACGCCTACGGTGGCACGTGCACGAAACGGAACGTTATGCATACGCGCACGTACCCTAAAGCAAACAAAGCTTGACGAACGTTCTCGCCATAACCGTGCAGCGTCGGGCCGGCTGATTCCAATATGAGGGCAGACTTTAGCAGTCTGTAGGTTTTCTGTTGAACTGTTCGTAGTATTGCCATTTGTTGGGCGTGTTGGTAAACTGACTTGGAATGCATACTTAGCGCCAGCAAACAAGGACAGAAGGGAGACGACATGGATTTAACGATGAACACAGAAAAGAGCCCGATGTACTAGAAATAAATTTCAGCATTGCCATTTGTTGGGCGTGTTGGTAACGCATTGTGAGTAGCGCATTGTGGTGTCGTCTCCCTTCTGTCCTTGTTTGCTGGCGCTAAGTATGCATTCCATGTTCGTAGCAGTACAGACTTCCTTGGCCAGGGCTTGATGCGCTATTTTCCCTATAAGTGCTCTACAGACATCTTCAAAAACAGATTGATCGTATTCACAAAAAGGCTCTCGCGTTAAAACTGTTCGAAGAGCGAGTTTTCGTTCCGGAAAGGCGTTCGTCTCGAATTCGAATCCCGGACCAGGACGAATTTTTCCTCAAATGCGAAGCTTTCTGCCTGTGAAACCCGCATGGGTCTCCTTTGTAGCTTCGCCCTGCAATCGGGCGCATGACAGTTTTTCTTTTTCGAGACCAAGTTCCAGCCATTCGTGATCTAGGACATAATATTAGCAAAAACGGCCGGACTATTGCCAACAGCGCGTACAAACGAAAATATATGTGAGTTGGGCCCCAGTTTTTAACGAAATATTGTGTCTGTGGACAACCTCTGTAGAGTTGCGATCAATAATCTTTGCTGGTAAATATCAGCGAGACGCGTTTTTATATGGGGATATAGTGACGCTTGCCAATGAAGAACTGCGTCCGTATTCACGAAAGAGCTCCTACGCGATAACTGTTCGTAAGATCAAATTCCAGCCAATCCTGACCCTGGACATCCTGTTAGCGGACACAACCGACGTATAGCGAATGACACTTACCAACCTTTGTGGATTCGGCCCCTTATTTCGCAAACTGTTTTCGCTTAAAATCTATTCCATATTGGCCGGTCGGCTGATGCGCTTAGCACCCACTACCGTGAAATGCGTTTACTTTTCTAATCTCTAGAAACCTAAAGGCTTTCATATTTAAAAACACGCATGCAGCAAATGCGGCATTACTACAGACTGCTCTTTTAGAATATGGAGAATATGTCTGTATATATACCAAGCCCCTTGAAATGCCATCTACATTGCTCAAGGAGATATTGTGCTGCAGTTCTATTTAACTGCTGTCATAAGCATTCCCGTAGGCTCAATAGCAGAACATTTCGATGGACGCAGAGTAGCCTATTTGCAAAGATGCTGCTATAGTTGTCTAAGACGTTCATACGGGCAATCGCTACCGCTGTACCCTCAAAAACACTGTACGCCAATTGGTCAAGCGGCTACAGAACTACCTGTGCAAAATATATTGACTGGCGATTGACACGCTATTAATTATAAGTTCCCGAAATCGACATGAGCCTTTCTACAGTATGCCGAAAGGCGGCAGTCTTAAGTGCCTAGCCGTAGACACACTTCGCCTTGTCCAGTGCACGTGATTGTTCTGAACTCCTGTCTTCTCTCTCTTCCACTCCTTCATTCTCTCTTCACGTGCAGGGAGCAAAGAGGACAGTTTAGTTAACTCTCCTGCCTTTCCTCCGCCATCCCCCCCCCCCCCCCTTCTCTCTCTAAGCGCCCAAGTGTCTGCGAAGCAGGATGAAGAAGGCAGGGAGGCCAGCCAGTTTAAATACCGGACGGCTACCATGTGCTAGAGAAAGGGCCAAAGGGAATGAACGTTGAAAGATGACGATGCATAATTTGTCTACATACTGACGTTCACATTTAA
Source organism: Dermacentor andersoni (assembly GCF_023375885.2). Taxonomy (NCBI): domain Eukaryota; kingdom Metazoa; phylum Arthropoda; class Arachnida; order Ixodida; family Ixodidae; genus Dermacentor; species Dermacentor andersoni. Next base: position 97,201,238 of record NC_092817.1, on the reverse strand, counting down.
CCTACCGTAGTGTTGAGGATGTCTAGAAATTAGGCAAAAGTGAAACTCCACAGGGATGCAAGTTCAGTAATTCATTAGTTCATTAAGACTTGTAGAGAAAGCCTTGTATGCAATCCGAGTAAGCCTTCTTCTTTATAATGACGCAGCTCCCACGACGCTGCAAGCTTTCGCTGATATTCGCAATATTCGCAGCGCCGGGTCGCATCACGTTTTTGCATTTCGCTTCAGCGAGACTGGATGTCGGCGCTCCTCAAAAGTTAATGCGATACGCGAGAAAGCGTTGAGTCTTGGTACGTTGCCGGCTGCTGACGTTCAGCTTGTTTTCCCACGTCGACGCCGCGGCGCACCCGAAAGCCGCCACGCTGAAGTGCGCACCCGACTCTTCAGCCTCCTTTCCCATGCATCCGCCGAAACGTCGGCGCGTTTCGCACGGTCAGCGTCAGCTTATCTTCGTTTTACTTCTTTTTTTTCCCTTTCATTTACCTCTGTACTTGTGTACGCGTGTGGGTTTGTTTCTTTCTGGACAAGCTAGGTGGCACAGTCGACTCCCGCTGCAAGGCAGCTATGTATACGCGTGAGTTGAGGCAAAAGGATGCATGGTTTTTGCTTTCATATACTTCGCATTTCTGTCCTTTCCTTTCTATTTTACCCTCAGTCAGCTGAACCTTCGCCGCCGGTAAAGAAGAATAAGTACTAGCCCGGAGAAACCCTGTTCAAAATATGTATGTTCTACGGTGGTTACTGATTAAAGTTGCTGACAAATCGCACACATTTCAGTCCCTAAAAGATTGCAGTTGTCATAAAATTTCTTACAATACTACCTAGGCCGAAATGTGACGACACCCTCTATGTGACTTTCTTTAAAGGCGGTATGCTTTTATCACAATGCGGATATGTGTAAAAAGTCCGGCTTGTCTCGTCGTGGCAGCCCAAATGGGTATTCTTTTAAATACGTTTTATAATAAATAAAGTCTGGCGACTTCTGTTATGCATGTAATGTTTTGTTATACAGTAACGTTTTGTCAAAAACACAGCCAAGAAAGCAGTTGTGCGTGTAGGTCCAACGTGAGGCCAACGCGAACCAAGGTAGCCCCAAGCGTGGCCTATTTTGACCTCACAACTTCCTGTACTTAGCTTTACGTTGGTGACGAAATTACTGCCGTTTTATCTCGAAATCCAAATCTCCAACAGTGAATCTACGTTTGAGTAATTATGGAAATTAAATGTCGCTTGCAGGGCATGTCTAATGTAGGATCACATTTTGTTTCAAGCACTCGATGATGCGTGCATGCGAGCTTTAAATATAAAGATTGGTTCTGAACACCTGTACATGAAACGAAAGCTCTCGAGTGTGATATGTCGTATCGGCTTTTATTGTATTTACTGAAAGGATAATACAAATGTAGAAGCTACTAGTAACTGATGAATCGTGGAGGCTGCATTTTTTATAACACTACAGGCGCACTCAAGAAACATACATCGAGTAAAGGACTGAGATAAGCACATGTCAAAACCTACAAGCGAAGGGACGAAATGTTATATGTAGTGAGTGCCGTTGATAAGTAGTGGCAATCACCGCAAGCGTCCATTCAGTAGCCAAAGCACTGCTCACCGCACTCTGTTCGTCTTTAGCCACGTCATTGACGCAGAAAGCCACATGTTTGGTACGTATCATGTAACACAAAATTGCAGCGTGTCGCAACGTAGCGGCAAAGAACACCAGAGTTAGGAGAGGAGAAAAAAAAAAAGAAGTCGATAGGCGAGCAATCTAATCTACAAGTCGGCAGGTTATCGAACTCCACCCGTTTATACGCAACTGCTCGGTTGGCGTCCCGCTGTCACGCGCGCACCTCGCGGCAAAACTGGGCGCGCAGTGAGAGAGATAAGTTTCTTCGGCGACGCCAAAGACGCTCTTCGAAAGGAACCGATGCGTCACTGTCGCGCGGAGCGCGCGCGTAGGGGGGGGGGGTGGAAGCATTTAGTCGCGTCGACGTGACTGGGATCACAAAAGCGGTGGCAAACTACCCGCCCGGCATACTTGATCAATCACCCGCGTTACCGAGACGGCGAGACCGCCACATAGACAAACCCAGCAATGCGCTCGCGCGCTCGCCCACATGCGCTGTGGTGAAACCAACCCGATGCGTTTGCGTGAATAATGAGGATACTCTTTAGCTATAGGTCGAGTTAGAAGGGATCCCGCCGTTTGTGCGTACGTGCAGCAGCGATAGTGATGGAGCACTTGTGCCACTGCGGGTATCATTGCCCAACCGCGACAGCCAGTGGTCTCGCTTTGCTTGCGAGGCGCTACTTTCGAGTCTCACTTTGCGGATGGAACGCTCTCACCGCTTTCCCGAGCGGCTTTCGATGGCGACGCCGCCATAGTTGGGAGAGGGAAGAAAAGGAGGAAGGGATGCTGGCGCGATCAACCTATATGCAAATACGAAGAGCTGGCCGCTGCCTAGTTTGGAATGAAGAATCGACGCCTACGCTTCGGCTTGCTTGCCGCCTACACAAGGCTTGGTGGCCGTTCTACTTTATTCATTTTTTCACTTTCTACAGACATTTTCTCATATTTATGTTTTACAGCAGTTAGCATTTCTTCAACAAGACTTTATATTCTGCAGTGAGACCGCCTGCTGAAAACGTAGCGAATATATATATATATATATATATATATATATATTTAGTTTACGGAGCGAGGTAGGTGGTGTCGCTACCGCACAAGTACAACTGCTTAGCCGTCGGTGGTTATTTTACTAAATTTTGGACATGTTACATACAGGCGCCCGATATATAGATGCGTAAGGATTGATATGCTTACCCAACGAGAAAATACGTCCATCCGGCCGTCCCTCGATCCGTCCGTCACGTAAGACGATCGCTTTCAATATAGAACTTGCAGCAAAGAACGACTACGTTCGCGCTGACTGTCGCTTCAACGCGAACGAAGCGGCGAGGACACAGCGCTCACGAAACTCTCAGCACACGCCGCACCCTGCCCCTTTCACAGATCGTTTTCAAGATACGGTCCACGCGGCAGTATCATACGCAGCCGCCACCGGAATACGTTTGATCACGATTCATAATGCTTCGGCGCTTATGGATAAAGAGCGATAACGGCTTTAATGATCGGAACATCATCAGTGCGCCTGGCACCGCCACCTGCAGTACTTTGCTTGCGTTATCAATGCACCCTGCGCCACGTCCACACTAGTTCGTGTCGCCGTTGCGCTATCGTTTGCACTGGCCGAATCAAGTTATCATAACATTGATAATGACACCGGACTGCGTGGAGGTGAGCAAGTAGCACAATGGTTACCCATGCTTAGACAACTCCTATAGGAGTTTGTGTGATTTCTTTAAGGCTAGTTCACGCTGTGACGGAACTCTCTTCGTGGCTATATAGCGTTTGTATACTGCCTTTAGACAAAAAAGAAAAACCGGCACGTACATTTGCTAATGTGTATTTCTAGGTCAGCATATTAGACTGCGCAGGCTGTCTAATTGGCCCTTTGCCAACATTAGTCCTCAACGAACTTTCTGCAGACATTATAGCAGAGCGTACGTGGAATCTCCATGGAGCGTGTATTGCATTTCTCGAAAGTTCATGCTTACAGTTGTCCAAGAAGATCCCTGATTACGTCACTGAGATACAGTTGTATGCGGCGCAGATGAGAGACGAAGTGATAATCATCATACACGACACTTTGCTTCAGGTATTTGCGACATGTACATTTCCTTGCCAGTTGCAGTAACGAAGTTGTCGGTGAAGTGATATCTCGTCTTCCAAGTATTGAGCCCGCACCGAAAGGATAACGACCCGCTCCGACATGAAGGTTGCCATATGATTCCTGCACACAGCTTTGTCACGACCGATCAGATAACAGGAGTTGCAAAGAAGTTTTGAAGTGTTGCGTGCATTTAACGGACTCCTGTGGATCGTCGCATATGTACGCTACATACTGGTTTGGTCTTGTTGCTTGGGAGGAAGATCGAAGAGAAGAGGTCAGAAGCGTTAGCCCGTTTGTTTCCAGCTTTCTGCCATATTCTGGCGGAGGGGGAAAAAGGATACAAAGAGAAAAGGAGAAAAAAATTATCATAGAGTAACGCGCTCAGACACACGACAGGTTGGCTTCGTTAGAAAGCGATAGCGTGCGGCTTCTGCACAATGCGACGCGAGCACAATGACGGTAGAGGGGAATTTATGAGGAAGCCGGGGTGATCGCGAACTCTGGTAAAGTTTACAAAACAATGTAATCGAATTTATTTCAGGGAGGCAGAGGTATATACAAACAAGGACATCGCCGTACTCTCTTGATATTCATTCTGGGCGATTGGAGAGAACGCATTCCGCGTTCATTTCGCCACACTACATAGTATACGAAAGTCACAAACTAGTGAATGTAGACCACGGCAAAGTAACGTGTTGAACCACCTTGATAAAAAAAATAAACTACTAAAGCGAGAAGGCCACAGAAACCATTTGCTACAGGAAGGGTATAAAGAGCAAGGGGAAACAAAGCTGCCAACAGATATAAGCGCGAGAAGAAAGAGGCACAGACTAACAAGAACAAAAAAAAAAAAATCAAAGGTGGGAGGGAAAATCTTACTGCGGCCTTGCAGGCAGACACAGGCGGGGGTATGCACTACCCATATAGCAAAGCAAGGCGGAGCAGAAACACACACAAGGAAATATGGATTTTTACGACAAACGAACCGCGCAGAAACTCTGCTTTCTGCAAAGCTCTCACTGACACAGTCAAATTCAGGAGAGACGGCCCGAGAGAGAAAGAGAAAGAAAAAGTGTTCTGTTGCGTTAGTACTGAAAGCATGAAGCATAGAAACGAAATGCAAGGAAGACGAGAAGATAAAGTGCTGCCAGAGGCAAAATAGAACGATGGAGTCGAATATGTACAAAAAAAAAAAAAGATAGGAAAGTAAGAAAGAAAGAAAGAAGGAAAGAAAGGAAGAAAGAAAGTAATATATAGATGGTATGCATAAAAGAACGAAGAAAACGGAGTCTGGCTTCTTCTACGGTGCTGCGCCAGCGCGGACAATGCAAACAGACCAATAAATGGAGAGAGCGCGGGGCAAGCGAAACAGGTTGGCGCTTTGCGCGGCGGGGCTCCCATTTCCGTCGCGAAGCAAACAGTGCCCGCACTACGCACGCCTTTTGCGCCGCCGGCCCGTTCCGTCGGCTGCACGGGCCTGAGGAGTCGGGAGGGGGAGCAACGCAAGGGAGGGTGTCGTATGCGAAATCCTCGCGAGCCAGCCAGCTTGCTTCATATATACGAACGGACTTGAAATCAAACAGAGGGGCCGAGAAGTGAGCGACTACACAGTGGCGCGTCGCGCATATATACGCTTAAAGCAAGCGGAAACATAAACGCGAAGAGCAAGCGACCGGGCCCTCGGTGTGCAGAGTGATTCGCAGTCCGCAGTGGGGCATGGGATGGAAGTAGACATTTGGGTCGTCACTATACGTACACTACAGCGTGACGACCCCCGCCGCAAGCACACTGCTTGCACGCTGCTTGCGCTCGGCTTTCTGGAAGGAGCGACAGCGAGGTGCGGTGCGAGGGAAAAAGGGCGATTTCGTTGAAATTGAAAACGCGAAAGCAAAAAAAAAAGAAGAGAGAACGAGGAGCACAACCCTTGAAGAAGAGAAAATCGAGAGACGGGGTAATACCGCCGCTGTAAGCGAGTAGGACGCGCAGAAATGGAGGATTCGGGTTGGGTGGATACGGATTACTACGCATATATATGGCGAAAGCGCGCACGGCTCGCCTTGTGACCGGGTGTGACTGTGGTACGAAAATGAAGTTCTCGAAATAGCGTGCCCAAGTCGTTGAGCATACCGGGAAATCTCTTTTAAAGCTCTTTTTAACGCGAAAGCATTCTATGCCGCATTAAGCAAAGATCCGGCGTCGTCGTCGTGACCGAATGGCGGCACCGAAAATGGCCATGATGGGAAGAGTAAAAGCACGTAAAAAGATGCTTGGAGCGTCAAATTTATCACGGACGTTCCTGTAAACAAAGTAAATTATAGCCTTTGAAAAGAAAATTTGGTAAATTTCAGCCTGTGCGGGATTCAGACCCGTGCCGAGGTGTCGGCGCAGCCAATCGGGAGGAGGTGGCGCCACGTCATTAGTGCATAAAGTGAGTATACATATATATATATATAAAACTCAGTACCCTTGTACTCTGTGAAGAAGGATGATCAGCGAAGCTGTGTATGTGGGCCCCTTGATGGCGAACTGCACCTTCGCCGCGGGTCGGCCCGGCATTTCGCTATCTTCGGAATTTTACACACGGACACAACCCTGGGAGAACTACACCTTAGGAGGAAGCTTTAGCTCGGGCCCAACTCCGACGCGGCCTATTTAAATACATGTAAAACGCAAAACCGTTTTTCTGAGATAACCCCTGGACCGATCTTAATGAAGTTTGTTGCATTTGAGAGAGAAAGCTAAATTCTAGTGACTGTCGGATGCGGAATTTCGATTTAGGGCCTGAATTTTGTTTAAAAAGATTTCAAATATTTGACCGTTTGAAAAAGATAGAAGCACGAAGTTTACAAATTCATAGGTCTTCATCAAGGACAGATATCGCGGTTCTGCAAACGGCATCCATTAGATCATTCAAAGCGGACAAATTCGATATGTTATTTTACATCTTACGTGAATTTGTTACGTTGGTTACAAGGGTTCTGCAAAAGCTGTACTTCCATATTACTAAATTTTTTTTATATTCATGTGTAACATATCTATTTTGTCCGCTTTAGATGCACTATTAGATGAAATTCACAGAATTCTATTTTCTTTTTTCGTTCTTGAGTTACAGAGTTGTAAACTTCGTAGTATGTTTTTTGAAAATTTGAGATTTTTGCCGATTGTTAATAAAAGATTGATGACCTAACTCGAAAATTCGAAACCAACAGTCACTAGATTTCAAGCTTTTCTTTTAAGTGCAACAAACGGCGTCAAATTTGGTGCAGTGGTTCCCAAAAAAACGAGTTCTCCTTTTGCATGTATTTAGATAGGAGCACTCGAGCTAAAAGTTCCGCTTAACAGCTCCGCCGTAGAAACTATGTTGTCCAATTGAACGCTGCTGAGCGCTCCTTCAAGTTATAAGCTCTTCTTGGGAATGCAAGCGCGTTGAGACGCTCCGTGCGTTTCGATTTGGCCTTGCCGAGGCGCAGTTAGAACGCTTATGAGAACTTGAACGGACAAGAAATCCGCGAAAAAAAAAAAATTGGCGAGAGGGACTTTATTAATGCCTTCGCATTTCCACGCGGAAGCAGTCTTAAGTGTCCTTGCCGTTTTTTTTTACGTTTATTCGTACGCCCAGTCGACGCAGTCGACAGCCTGTCCTAACTTTGGGTTTCGTATTAAAGAATTTCTTTTTAGTTTTGCGCGCCAAAGCTTGGTTATGTTTAAGAAGGACGCCGTAGTATCAACACTCTAGCATAATTGCGACCACGTGAGGTCCTTAACTTGCACCTAACTATAAGCACACGAGTGCTTCTGCATTTCGCCCTCATCGAAATGTGGCCGTCGCAGCCGAGATCTAATCCGCAGCCTCGAGCTCAGCAGCGCAACTACTGGATATGCCCCCCTCCCTCTCCCAAAAAACTTATAAAACACCTTAATATTCAGTCAACGATAGTTGTCATGGAGAAGCATGTAAGGCTGCAGGCAGGAGGAGAGGATAGAAAAGAAAAAGCACGCAATGCGTCAAACGAAACGCAGCTGAAAGAGGGATGCTGATAAAGGAAAAAGAACAAGAAAAACAAGTATGATTAAAACAAGAAAAAAAAACAAGATAAAGCAAATGAACTAGGATCTGCAGACTTTGTAAATCAGGGAGCGGCAGAGTGCGGAGAGGAAGAGACGATATTTTCTGCAATTTTTTTAGGGAGCATGGCTGAGTGTCCTGTAAATGAGAGCAAGGAAGAACTGAATGAACGGGTTTGGAAGGGTGGAGGACAAACTACACAGCGAATATGATCTATTATGATCTATTATATTATAATAATATGATCTATTATTATTATATGATCTATCATTATATTATGATCTCTTAACGAAACGCCGGTGGCGTCGTCTGCAATATTTATAGCCTTTTCTTGCGCAATGGCACTTACAGCCTTTATTTCACTCACTGGACGAATGTACTCTGAACAATGGAGCACAGAGGGAGAAGTTCCGCGAGAACTTCCGCGAAATCGCGACAGCTCGCCTCCGTGACCAGAAACTACGTCCTGCAGCGACGCATTCTAAAACAGTACCCCTTATGTCTTGCAATGAGTCAAAACAAGCAATTTTTTTTATCTAGCTCAGTTCTACTACAAATTTCTCATGAACACCCATAAAAAAAGATATACGAGAGCTGGAGATAGATACCTATTTTATACACACATTTTAACGTACACATTGTCGTTAAAGGACTCGAAAAACGTAGTCATGCTTGCTGATCAAGAGTCACAGCACAGGTGAGTATAAATTGTGTAATAATTACCAATAAACACTTTATAATAGAAGTTTATTGGTAATTATCACGCTTCGCTAATTAACACCTTAACAATAACTTTAGCATACACGTTGCAAACGCGGAATGGAAGCCGGTCACTGTCCAAAGTATAGTCCCGTAGTAATTATACTGATATTAGCACCAGTTTCTGGAACCCGTGTTGCATTGTTCATGACTAAACACGTCGCCGTTCTGTGGCGCATTGCTTAACAATTGCTTTGCGAGAAAAAGGTGGGTGAAAAAGACGGGTGAAAAAGAAAATTTTTTCACCCGTCTGATTTGTACACTTTCAGTTTCTGGCGATGCATTTATCGATGGAGACAAAGCATCCTTCGATAGCACATTACAGTAAAAAAAAAAAAAAAAAAAAATCTCACGAGAAGAACTATTCCATTTCGCATTAAAAACACGCTACTGCGGCGCCTTAGTTGCACAAGCTCTCTCAAACACACAATTCGCTGTACATCACACAGGCGTGCGCAGTGAACAATTTCAGAATTTAGGGAGCACACGCACAGAACGGAAGCTTTCGCCCGTGCTCGTACTTCAGCAGTTAAGCTGCACGCTTGTTTATTTCTCCGAAATTTGGTGTAGAGTCAAATGCACAAACCTTTTCGTTTGTAAAAGCAGTCTGCCATTGACCGGTGACCTTCCTTAATAATATTCGCAAGATGAGGATTGGCTGGCACTAGTTCTTACGAAAGAGTTCTAGCGTATAGCCTTTCTGTGTGCGTGCGTGTGAGCAGGGGTCCTGTTGCGTACACCCTAGGTAAACGCGGTGATGCTCAGGCCGATATAGCGAGGGCAGTTAATGAGGCTATAGAAACAGGCGCGCCTTGAACGGCGTCGATCACTATGTTGATGCACTGCAGAAGAATGTGATTAACGACAAGCATAGTTCACGTTGGTTAGGTCTTATTGCGCTGAGTTATAGCTCCCGGGATAACTTGCGTTAACTCACTGTAACTCGGGTCTCCCTTTTGGGAATAAGCTGAGATTAGCGCTGGGAATTGTTACAATCAGAGCCCGCAGCGTGCGCCTACTCGGCATGATGTCGACCTGCAAACATACGCGGGCTAGCGAAAAAAAAAGAAAGGCAAAGCAATTACGACAGCCTTGTGCGAGTTGCTCGCTTCGTTTTATTATGGTCATAAAAGCGCAACTACCAGATGAAGCAGCGCACCCTCTTTGTTGAAATCGAGGGAATATCGCAAGGCAAATTCCCAGTACACAAGCCTCTTCTTTCTATGTTTTTCGTTCTTTTCTTCTTCGCTACTCGCGTATACGCGTACATGTGCTCGGCGGGAAAGAAAAGTTCTAGAAAGAAAAAGAAAAAAAGTTAGCGCCAGTGAATTTCTGCGGCGGCTGGCAGTTAAGGTATACAGTGTCTGGACGTTCTCGATTTGTCAGCGGCTATAAAAATCTTTTTACGGGGTTTCATAGTGTAACATAATAGACTACGTATGAACACAACAGAGACATACGTTTTCACTCAGCCACATATTGTGCAACAGTACGTGAACAGGGACCATGCTGCTCATTTATTCCCCACGGGCTTGAACCACACACACACAAAAAATCGATTGTCTAGAATGAGTGCGAAATAGCGAAAGAACAATTTTCGCTGACATACAAAGGAAAGTTTGCTTCATTAGATAGGCATAAAGAGAAACTTTGACTGCCGGGCTCGTGTGCCCTAACAGATGTCGGTACTCCCAAGCAATATGTTGTTTACAGCATTTCACGCATAGGCGACCTATTATCATTACGGGCAGTGTAAATAGGGCTCAACAATATGCGACGTAGAGGTGGATCTTCGTCCGAAAGCTCGAAGTACTTTCAAGACTGCTGTGTAAACTTCAATTGCCTTCGCTTGTCTTCTCCGTTATTCCCTCCCCCCCGTCCTTTGACTACCTGTACCTATTTCCCATCAGCTGACCGGCGTTCAGTGATAGTAGCCAAAGATAAAGAGATGCAGTGCGGCCAGCAGTAATTTTCCTCTTTCCATATATTTATTTATTCATTTAGTAAACGATCAATCATAGTAATTGACACCTCACTTGATTTCTAGGGAAGACCGCAAGAGAAGTCCACTGTCTAGACTATACAAATTCCCAGTGAGCGAGCGAGGATAGCTAGTTAGTTAGTTAGCTGGTTAGTTTACTAGCTAGCTAGCTAGCTAGCTAGCTAGCTAGCTAGATAGATAGATAGATAGATAGATAGATAGATAGATAGATAGATAGATAGATAGATAGATAGATAGATAGATAGATAGATAGATAGATAGATAGATAGATAGATAGATAGATAGATAGATAGATAGATAGATAGATAGATAGATAGATAGATAGATAGATAGATAGATAGATAGATAGATAGATAGATAGATAGATAGATAGATAGATAGATAGATAGATAGATAGATTAATGAAAACTGGATAGGTATGCCTGGTGGCACGCCTTGCATGCAACTTTAAAAGAAAAGAATGACAAATTAAACGAGATGCACAAGGCACACCCCACTAGCACGACATGCACGCTCGGGCCATCACATGTAAAAGTAATTAGATTATCCTACTGGAAACATCAGACTGGAAACACAATGAAGGAAAAAGCTGTTACTCAACACACAGTGTCTCTATGGCTTGGTTGTTTCACGGTGTAAAAGTATTGAATCGCGCGCTCTAAACCACAGACCTCCCTTGCTTATCTCTGGTCCCACACCATTTTAGCTCATTGCTCTTGTTTTCGCGAACTGCGGCAGTCAGGCAAATATTTCACTGGCGCGTCTTTGAAAGGTACTGTGAGAATGTCAGGTCAGAGAGCATTGCAGCTCAGTATTGGCGAATTGGCGAGCCTGTTTTTCGCATACAAAGAGGCAATACTATGCTAACACTTAAGAAGACGTCAGGCTGCAGTCTTCACGTCAATACACGCAGGCCCCCAAGCTCTTTAATACCCAGTTGACACGCTTTAAATCATGCGAGGAGGCGAACCTAAGATGCTACGGCTATAAAAATAGAAAAACAAAACAAAATGAATAATAATAAAAAAGAAGTTGGCACGTAGAGCGCACAGGGCAACGACGTGACCTTTGCCGGGAATTAAACCCCTCGCAAAGCTGCAATAGCAATGCGTCGAATGCTACGGCATTCCGCAATTTACCGTCAGCGCTGAACCGTGCCCTACCGGGAAAGCTAGGAACCACCGACCGCAAAGAGGAGGAGGAGCCGAGGAAAGAGAATAAGAAAATGGGGAAGAACGAAAGAAGGCAGCAGTCGTACCGACCACCCTCTGGCCTTTTACCGCTGGTGCGTCACCTTAAAGAAGACAGGTGGCCAAGCTTGGCTCGGGCGCCGACGGCGAAGCGAGCGACGCGCGATCGGGGAAGCCGGTGGCTGACCAGAAAAGATGGCTCAGCCCAATATAGCCGTGGCGGTGGCCGCGGAATCGGTTTCGAAAATGTCAGGAGCCCTCGAGAAGGAGGACGCCTCGCGGTTGAGGCCAAGGACTGCCGGGAAATTCCAGGAAAAGAAAAGGAGGCTGAGACGTACGCGCCAAGAGTAGTGGCAAGGTGTAGTACAGCGCTAGCTGTTTAGTCGAGTGCGTCGCCGTGCGTCGTGGTAGCTAAAGGAGGCGCGAAACCTGTAGGCAAAAGCGGTCGTTGTTTGTACCGGCATGAAAGTCGACAGCACCCACACATATCAACAGGGCAACCGTGCGTCGGTCACACTTGACGTCGGTGTAACGATGTCTGTCTGAACGGGTAGGCGAAGTGTTTAACGCGACAGCGTAAAGTTCCCCGTCTCGCAAAAAGAGAAAAAAAAAAACATCTGCTGTCGGCGTCGGACGTCGTATCGCGAAAAACCATTCCGAACCGCAACCACGCAGGCCCTCTTCGCGCGGCGCAGAGGCGTTACCGAACTAATTGAATTTCTCAAAGTGAAATGCGTAAGGAAAGTCGTAAAGTACGATCTAAACACAAGCTAGAGGCATGATAGCGTTGAGTTTAATTTGAATATACCAGAAAATATAATTCTATCACCCGAAAACCCAAACACAAACCCTTTTTCCAGCGTTGCTACCATTCATAGAGAAAGCGGTTCGCTCGGTTCGCGGTTCGCTCGGTTCCTTGCAATCAGCGCTTGCATACAGGCTCTCAAATTGTAACAACGCCATTGCGCTCGCCTCCGCGCAACCACAAGACAACTGTGGTTGCCGGGAAGCGTGACAAGCAGTCACGGATCTTTCAATGCTGTCGCGTTCCACTCTTAAAAGACGAAGCTTAAGCATCCTCCGTTCTTTTTTTTTTTTTTTTTTTTTTTTTACTGGATATACGGGTCGACAGCGAGAGGGCAAGCTGCAGCTCTTGTCATTTGGAAGCGCTCGCTAATTCATTGCCCCTCTCGTAGGCCCGACGCCTGTGAATTTATTTGCCGTTGCTCATGAAGAATTTCTTATCCGAATAAGCCACCGGAAGTAGCAAGAAATGTGTGTATAGGGCCAGGTAAACCTGCAGGGCGCGAGAAATCTAGGAAGTGTCCCTTAGTCAATATGCGGCCACGCACACAGAGAGAAAGAAAGAGAAGATCTGTATCAGCTACACAATTTTATGCTGTTGTTGCTGTCTTTATCAGCAATGTTTTTTTTTTTTTTTGCGGGACAGTTGTTCGAACGTCAATTTCTGCTGATACGCTCCGTCGCATGTCCTCAGTAAAACTAACACGTGCTGCCCCAATGGGCGACTCGCGCGAAGGTTAGACGGTAGGGGCGGCGAACAAACCCAACACATAAGATATCAGGATGTACACCTTTCTGTTCTTATCATTGTACTACGTTGTAAATTTCGTGTAATTTTCGTTGATGTGCGCATCACGCCACCGTAATATGCCTAATGTCTATCTTCTCTAAAAATATTTCGTTTTTTTTTTGAGAGCTCACAACGCATGAGTCATTTATCTACTAATCTCTTCCTTACTTAGTTGGGACTGACTATAGTTACTGAAAAGCATCTTTTCAGCTCATCGCTAAGTGAACTTACTAAAGGAAGAGGCTGGCGCCGCCGGTAGAGTAGCACTGTTCAACGCACCCTTAGAGGCACGCATATCGCTGGCCTGTGCACACGCAGGACGATGTCCGCTCTGGTACGAGCTGTATCGGAAGCGCTACGCAGACGCAACCTCATTGGCTAAGCTGTTCCAGTGCATATTGCACTTAAAGCGTAAGTGTTTTTCGGCACCACGAACATTAGAGAAATCTCGCGCACGAGTCGATTACACGGCGATAAAGCCACTGCGAGTTGCCTTATCCGAAACGAAGTATCCCTGCCAACTCGACGCAACGCAAGCGCTCGATGCTAGGCTTTAAGTTCACTTCAGACTCCGGGGCAACTTGGAAGAGATTGGATACTCTACGAGGCTTTAGCCGAACTCGGTTAACTTAACGATTCATAAAGCCTGCACGTGGCGGTCGGCTGCAGTCGCGAGAGAAGTTTTCCCCCATAACCAGTTTGAAATAAGAAGCAAATTAAGGAAAATGAGTGAAATATGGTAGCTTACAAAATTTAGCGAAGCCGTAGATGCAAGGAACGATCAACAGAAACTGTGAAGGAAAAAAAAAATGAAAACGCTTGTTGGGGTTTCGCTACTTGCAAACCAGTTTATGGAAGCGTCTGCTATGTCTTCCTTTTTTTGTGTATAATTTATCGGGGTCGCGCACTACTCCGGAACTTCGGGAAGTTAGCCTCCGTATTAATATCGAGCAATCTGCGCTGCACTCGCCGTAACAGCCAGCGACACTTCCTAGAAAATCAATATAAACGTGACGATAATATTTTTTTTTTTGCTCGCCGCGGACTACACCGGTAGAACCGAGCTGGCGGAAGCAGGGTTGTACCGCGGTGGCGTGATTTTTTTGCCGCGATATCGTTTGCAGGCCCTGCAGCTAGACGGCCACGTCGGCTG